>NC_074666.1:85446246-85746246 GCF_029448725.1 Salvelinus fontinalis
TTTATGTTAACACACATGCATTCACATGCTGTAATACACGCTCTTACACACACACACACACACACACACACACACACACACACACACACACACACACACACACACACACACACACACACACACACACACACACACACACACACACACACACACACACACACACACACACACACACATAAACACACACACACACACACACACACACACGTAAACACACACTCTCAAAACATAATGGCCAAAGAGACAGAAGGCACATCTGAAACCATGACAACGCCTCACAAGCAACTTTCCATGACCGAACCAGCAGCAGTAAACTGGAAGAGCCAAAGCAGCCTTAGAAAAGTGTCAGCAGGCAGAGCTACGTGACTGCAATGACAGACAGACAGCAGGCTGAGACAGAGACACCGTCCCCAAACGCTCCGGCTTTACAGCACTAAATACCAGAGCCCTGCTAGCAAACACACACACTTTAACAACACACAAAGACACAGCGGCGAAGAGATGGAGAGAACGGTAGAGAAAGACAAAACAGATGTGTTGAGCGTAATTGAAAATGGAGGAATGTGAAGGACAAGAAGAAAGGACAGACAAACAGAGGGAGGAGGGGAAGAGGATACGTATTGCCCACCTGAGGGGTCCTCAACATACTCCATCTGCACACCTGTGAGCCCTCTCTTCCTCTCTTCTGGTCATTTCATCACTCCAAACCTCTCTGTCTTCTCCCACCCCACTTTCTACACCCCGGACACTGACTGAGACTCAGAGAGGGGGAGAGAGAAACAGAAGCAAAAGAGAGGGTGGGAAGTGAACAGTGGGAAGTGAGGGAGAAAGGAGAGAGACAGAAAGAGAGAGAGAGAGAGAGAGTGTGTGAGCAAACCCCAGTGGGTGAGCTGGATGAGGAAGGCTGCCAGCTCCTAACATTGTCTCTGTGCCTTTCTGTCTGCTTGCGTGTCCCTTGTTGTCCGTCTCTCTCCTTCTCGCTCATCTCTCACATTATGTACATCTCCGTAGCTCCAAGCTAGCAGAGCAGGATAAATCACAGGAAGAGGATAAATCACAGGAAGAGAATATATGGTGTTACTCTATTCTCATGTCACTTTATGGATTGGCTGACGAACTAAAGACACTGGGTCTTTGGACCCGTGTACCGTATACAGTATGTGTCTGTGTGTGTCCTGTCAGCCAGCCAGGCCACATATTATTGACACTCCACTGACATGTCCCACCTCATCGTCTCTCCTGTTGCCCCAGCAACACTTCCGCTCCCCGCCAGCTCTGCCCAACCTGTCCTCATCCTCCTCTTCTCCCTCCCTTCATCTTGCCATCTGCCTATGCCCCGCCTCTCTCATCTCTCTCTGTCTCTCTCCTGCTCTCCCTCCTTCATCCTCACCTCTCTCTCCCTCTCCTTCATCCTCACCTCTCTCTCCCCCTCCCTCATCCTCACCTCTCTCTCTCCGCTCTCCTCATCTCTCTTCTCTCTCCCCTCTCCTCATCTCACTTCTATCTCCCCTCTCCTCATCTCTCATCTCTCTCAACTAACCTCTCCTCATCTCTCTTCTCTCTCCCCTCTCCTCCATCTCTCTTCTCTCTCCCCTCTCCTCATCTCACTTCTCTCTCCCCTCTCCTCCATCTCTCTTCTCTCTCCTCTCTCCTCCCTCTCTCTTTCTCTCTCCCCTCTCCTCCATCTCCTTCTCTCTCCCCTCTCCTCATCTCACCTCTCTCTCTCTCCCTCTCCTCATCCTCCCTCTTCTCTCTCCCCTCTCCTCATCTCTCTTCTCTCTCCCCTCTCCTCATCTCTCTTCTCTCTCCCCTCTCCTCCATCTCTCTTCTCTCTCCCCTCTCCTCATCTCCCTCTCTCTCTCCCTCTCCTCTATCTCTCTTCTCTCTCCCCTCTCCTCATCTCACTTCTCTCTCCCCTCTCCTCCATCTCTCCTTCTCTCTCCCTCTCCTCCATCTCTCCTCTCTCTCTCCCCTCTCCTCATCTCTCTTCTCTCTCCCCTCTCCTCCATCTCTCTTCTCTCTCCCCTCTCCTCCATCTCTTTTCTCTCTCCCCTCTCCCTCATCTCTCTTCTCTCTCCCCTCTCCTCATCTCACTTCTCTCTCCCCTCTCCTCCATCTCTCTTCTCCTCCCTCTCTCCCCTCTCCCTCTCCTCCATCTCTCTTCTCTCTCCCCTCTCCTCCATCTCTCTTCTCTCTCCCCTCTCCTCATCTCTCTTCTCTCTCCCCTCTCCTCATCTCACTTCTATCTCCCCTCTCCTCATCTCTCTTCTCTCTTCCCTCTCCTCCATCTCTCTTCTCTCTCCCCTCTCCTCCATCTCACTTCTCTCTCCCTCTCCTCCATCTCACTTCTCTCTCCCCTCTCCTCATCTCTCTTCTCTCTCTCTCTCACTCTCCTTCTCTCTCACCTCTCTCTCCCCTCTCCCTCATCCTCATCTCTCTCTCTCTCCCTCTCCTCATCTCTCTATCTCTCTCTCCCTCTCCTCTCCTCACTCTCTCTCTCTCTCTCCCCTCTCCTCCATCTCTCTTCTCTCTCCCCTCTCCTCATCTCTCCTTCTCTCTCCCCTCTCCTCATCTCTCTCTCTCCCTCTCCTTCATCCTCACCTCTCTCTCTCTCCCTCATCCTCACCTCTCTCTCTCCCTCCCTCATCTCTCTCTCTCTCTCTCTCTCCCTCTCCTTCATCCTCACCTCTCCCTCTCTCCCTCATCCTCACCTCTCTCTCTCTCCCTCCCTCATCTCTCTCTCTCCCTCTCCTTCATCCTCACCTCTCTCTCTCTCCCTCCCTCATCTCTCTCTCCCCCTCCCTCATCCTCACCTCCTGTCCCTCTTTCTTTCTCCTCTCTATATGAGCTGCAGTCTTTTGATTTAATAAAGCTTTGAATCTATATCTACCATAGGAATAGTAAAGATACCCCCATCTCTCTATGCTCCAGACATTCCCTTCAATAAAAGTGTTGTGTGTAGGAGACACTTGGGGGTCGTTCTCTAGCCTATTTCATCACAATGACCCATATCAACCCAACCAATCAGAACTAGGAGAGGGGAGAGAGAAGAGTGTGTGCGTAATTAACACCACTGGGTCTGAGTGTTTAAACACACTCCCATGGCTTAACACAGAGACCTGACTGAACAAAGCCCAGTGTGTGTGTGTGCGTGTGCGTGTGCCTATGTGCGCGTGTGCGCTTAAGCGTGCGTGTGTGTGTGTGTGTATTTACTTCTCAGGCCCAGCCACAGTGCTCTGCTCTGCCCACTGGTCCATGTGAGATTATGACGCTGTTTAATGAATGTGTCAGGATGAGTGTTGTTAATCCTGAGGAGGGGTTCTGATGAAGAGCAGGAAGGAACTGATGAGACCAGACCAGGGAGGAACCAGTCGGTCGCTATGGTAGTGCCATGCCTGGTGACAGAGCGGTATACACCATTTCCAATAGGGTGACACAAGGTGTATATCCCTGTTAACCTGGCAGCAGTGGTCCCCAGAGAGGATTGATTACTAACCCACACAGTAAAGCAGACACACACACACCTGTCTTACCTCTCTCACTAACACACACACCTGTCTTACCTCTCTCACTAACACACACACCTGTCTCACACTCTCACTAACCCACACACCTGTCTTACCTCTCTCACTAACCCACACACCTGTCTTACCTCTCTCACTAACCCACACACCTGTCTTACCTCTCTCACTAACCCACACACCTGTCTTACCTCTCTCACTAACCCACACACCTGTCTTACCTCTCTCACTAACCCACACACCTGTCTTACCTCTCTCACTAACCCACACACCTGTCTTACCTCTCTCACTAACCCACACACCTGTCTTACCTCTCTCACTAACCCACACACCTGTCTTACCTCTCTCACTAACCCACACACCTGTCTTACCTCTCTCACTAACCCACACACCTGTCTTACCTCTCTCACTAACACAAACACACCTGTCTTACCTCTCTCACTAACCCACACACCTGTCTTATCTCTTTCACTAACCCACACACCTGTCTTACCTCTCTCACTAACCCACACACCTGTCTCACCTCTCTCACTAACCCACACACCTGTCTTACCTCTCTCACTAACCCACACACCTGTCTTATCTCTTTCACTAACACACACACCTGTCTTACCTCTCTCACTAACACACACACCTGTCTTACCTCTCTCACTAACACACACACCTGTCTTACCTCTCTCACTAACCCACACACCTGTCTTATCTCTCACACTAACCCACACACCTGTCTTACCTCTCTCACTAACCCACCCACCTGTCTTACCTCTCTCATTAACCCACACACCTGTCTTACCTCTCTCATTAACCCACACACCTGTCTTACCTATCTCACTAACCCACACACCTGTCTTACCTCTCTCACTAACCCACACACCCGTCTTACCTATCTCACTAACCCACACACCCGTCTTACCTCTCTCACTAACACACACACCTGTCTTACCTCTCTCACTAACCCACACACCTGTCTTACCTCTCTCACTAACACACACACATGTCTTACCTCTCTCACTAACCCACACACCTGTCTTACCTCTCTCACTAACCCACACACCTGTCTTATCTCTCTCACTAACACACACACCTGTCTTACCTCTCTCACTAACACACACACCTGTCTTACCTCTCTCACTAACCCACACACCTGTCTTACCTCTCTCACTAACCCAAACACCTGTCTTATCTCTCTCACTAACACACACACCTGTCTTACCTCTCTCACTAACACACACACCTGTCTTACCTCTCTCACTAACCCACACACCTGTCTTACCTCTCTCACTAACCCACACACCTGTCTTACCTCTCTCATTAACCCACACACCTGTCTTACCTCTCTCATTAACCCACACACCTGTCATACCTATCTCACTAACCCACACACCTGTCTTACCTCTCTCACTAACCCACACACCCGTCTTACCTATCTCACTAACCCACACACCCGTCTTACCTCTCTCACTAACACACACACCTGTCTTACCTCTCTCACTAACCCACACACCTGTCTTACCTCTCTCACTAACACACACACATGTCTTACCTCTCTCACTAACCCACACACCTGTCTTACCTCTCTCACTAACCCACACACCTGTCTTATCTCTCTCACTAACACACACACCTGTCTTACCTCTCTCACTAACACACACACCTGTCTTACCTCTCTCACTAACCCACACACATGTCTTACCTCTCTCACTAACCCAAACACCTGTCTTATCTCTCTCACTAACACACACACCTGTCTTACCTCTCTCACTAACACACACACCTGTCTTACCTCTCTCACTAACCCACACACCTGTCTTACCTCTCTCACAAACACACATCTGTCTTACCCATCTCACTAACCCACACACCTGTCTTACCTCTCTCACTAACACACACCTGTCTTACCTCTCTCACTAACCCACACACCTGTCTTACCTATCTCACTAACCCACACACCTGTCTTACCTCTCTCACTAACCCACACACCTGTCTTACCTCTCTCACTAACCCACACACCTGTCTTACCTCTCTCACTAACCCACACACCTGTCTTACCTCTCTCACTAACCCACACACATGTCTTACCTCTCTCACTAACCCACACACCTGTCTTACCTATCTCACTAACCCACACACCTGTCTTACATCTCTCACTAACACACACACATGTCTTACCTCTCTCACTAACCCACACACCTGTCTTACCTCTCTCACTAACCCACACACCTGTCTTACCTATCTCACTAACACACACACCTGTCTTACCTCTCTCACTAACACACACACATGTCTTACCTCTCTCACTAACCCACACACCTGTCTTATCTCTCTCACTAACCCACACACCTGTCTTACCTCTCTCACTAACACACACACCTGTCTTACCTCTCTCACTAACACACACACATGTCTTACCTCTCTCACTAACCCACACACCTGTCTTACCTCTCTCACTAACCCACACACCTGTCTTACCTCTCTCACTAACACACACACCTGTCTTACCTCTCTCACTAACCCACACACCTGTCTTACCTCTCTCACTAACCCACACACATGTCTTACCTCTCTCACTAACACACAAATGTCTTACCTATCTCACTAACCCACACACAAATGTCTTACCTCTCTCACTAACCCACACACCTGTCTTACCTCTCTCACTAACCCACACACCTGTCCTACCTCTCTCACTAACCCACACACCTGTCTTACCTCTCTCACTAACCCACACACCTGTCTTACCTCTCTCACTAACACACACACCTGTCTTACCTCTCTCACTAACCCACACACCTGTCTTACCTCTCTCACTAACACACACACCTGTCTTACCTCTCTCACTAACCCACACACCTGTCTTACCTCTCTCACTAACCCACACACATGTCTTACCTCTCTCACTAACACACAAATGTCTTACCTATCTCACTAACCCACACACAAATGTCTTACCTCTCTCACTAACCCACACACCTGTCTTACCTCTCTCACTAACCCACACACCTGTCCTACCTCTCTCACTAACCCACACACCTGTCTTACCTCTCTCACTAACCCACACACCTGTCTTACCTCTCTCACTAACACACACACCTGTCTTACCTCTCTCACTAACCCACACACCTGTCTTACCCCTCTCACTAACCCACACACCTGTCTTACCTCTCTCACTAACCCACACACCTGTCTTACCTCTCTCACTAACCCACACACCTGTCTCACTCACACACACACACTCTTACCTCTCTCAATCTCTCAATGTAAAAAACCCTGGCATTTTGCTCCAGTTTCACTGCCACTTCGTTTTGCCACTCTGTGCAAGTGAGCAAGTGATGTTTGTGCGTGCGCGTGTGTGTGTGTGTGTGTGTGTTTGTACATATACATGGTGCTAACGTAGCAAGAGTACCGTGTGCCTTACAAGGACAAATAAACAAGAAAACAAAATGGTTTATCGCCCCGCCTTCCACAACAACTCTCTACCCACCAAGCGAATGAACAACTAATACATACAGATGAGAAATGAATGGCATACTGCGTCCTCGATGACCTTTTAATGATTCTGATGCGTGCACAGAGCCAGCTTACAGTAATTGCATTAGGCTCTCTAATGGTTTACTCAGGCATTAGGAAGCATGATTCAGCAAGCTGATAGGGAGAGTGTTGACTGAAAATCCCAATAGTAAACAAGCCACTTCTGAAATCCTGATCTGAAGTTGGGATTTGAAGCAATTTGAATGGGTGGGTGTGGCTTTGCATACCCATAATATCCATTAAACATTCCTGTGTGAGCGTGTGTGGATCTGTGTACTTGTGAGGGTGTATGTCTTTGGAAGTGTATGTGTGAGCATGTGGGATTTGTAATGTGTAAGATGTTTCAACAGCGGCCAGTCCTCCCTCCTGACATCTCATTATCACGTATCTGCAAATAAATAATTGCCTATTATTGCCCATGAAAGTAGAGGATAAATATATTTGCCCTCATTCAAACTATGCTCCCTCTATTTCTTTCTCCAAGTCTTTCAGGATAACTACTGTGCCCCTAATTTGCCCCCCTCTTCCTCTCCCCTCATCTCTCACCTCCCTCTGTAGGCTTCTCCCGCTCTCTCCCTGTGGGGCTGTCTCAAATTCTCTCCTTGTGGGGCTGTCTCCTATTCTCTCCTTGTGGGGCTGTCTCCTATTCTCTCCTTGTGGGGCTGTCTCATCTTCTCTCCTTGTGGGGCTGTCTCCTATTCTCGCCTTGTGGGGCTGTCTCCTGTTCTCTCCTTGTGGGGCTGTCTCCTGTTCTCTCCTTGTGGGGCTGTCTCCTA
Source organism: Salvelinus fontinalis (assembly GCF_029448725.1). Taxonomy (NCBI): domain Eukaryota; kingdom Metazoa; phylum Chordata; class Actinopteri; order Salmoniformes; family Salmonidae; genus Salvelinus; species Salvelinus fontinalis. The sequence goes on from NC_074666.1 coordinate 85,454,072, forward strand.
TTCTCTCCCAGTAGGGCTGTCTCCTGTTCTCTCCTTGTGGGGCTGTCTCCTATTCTCTCCTTGTGGGGCTGTCTCCTATTCTCTCCTTGTGGGGCTGTCTCCTTTTCTCTCCTTGTGGGGCTGTCTCCTATTCTCTCCTTGTGGGCCTGTCTCCTATTCTCTCCCTGTAGGGCTGTCTCCTGTTCTCTCCTTGTGGGTCTGTCTCCTGTTCTCTCCCTGTGGGTCTGTCTCCCGTTCTGTCCCTGTGGGTCTGTCTCCCGTTCTCTCCTTGTGGGTCTGTCTCCTGTTCTCTCCTTGTGGGGATGTCTCCTATTCTCTCCTTGTGGGTCTGTCTCCCGTTCTCTCCTTGTGGGGCTGTCTCCTATTCTCTCCTTGTGGGTCTGTATCCCGTTCTCTCCTTGTGGGGATGTCTCCTATGCTCTCCCTGTGGGTCTGTCTCCTATTCTCTCCTTGTGGGGCTGTCTCATCTTCTCTCCTTGTGGGGCTGTCTCCTATTCTCGCCTTGTGGGGCTGTCTCCTGTTCTCTCCTTGTGGGGCTGTCTCCTGTTCTCTCCTTGTGGGGCTGTCTCCTATTCTCTCCCTGTAGGGTTGTCTCCTGTTCTCTCCTTGTGGGGCTGTCTCCTGTTCTCTCCTTGTGGGGCTGTCTCCTATTCTCTCCTTGTGGGGCTGTCTCCTATTCTCTCCCAGTAGGGCTGTCTCCTGTTCTCTCCTTGTGGGGCTGTCTCCTATTCTCTCCTTGTGGGGACGTCTCCTATTCTCTCCTTGTGGGGATGTCTCCTATGCTCTCCCTGTGGGTCTGTCTCCTATTCTCTCCTTGTGGGGCTGTCTCATCTTCTCTCCTTGTGGGGCTGTCTCCTATTCTCGCCTTGTGGGGCTGTCTCCTGTTCTCTCCTTGTGGGGCTGTCTCCTGTTCTCTCCTTGTGGGGCTGTCTCCTATTCTCTCCCTGTAGGGTTGTCTCCTGTTCTCTCCTTGTGGGGCTGTCTCCTGTTCTCTCCTTGTGGGGCTGTCTCCTATTCTCTCCTTGTGGGGCTGTCTCCTATTCTCTCCCAGTAGGGCTGTCTCCTGTTCTCTCCTTGTGGGGCTGTCTCCTATTCTCTCCTTGTGGGGCTGTCTCCTATTCTCTCCTTGTGGGGCTGTCTCCTATTCTCTCCTTGTGGGGCTGTCTCCTTTTCTCTCCTTGCGGGGCTGTCTCCTATTCTCTCCTTGTGGGTCTGTCTCCCGTTTACTCCCTGTGGGGCTGTCTCCTATTCTCTCCCTGTGGGGCTGTCTCCCATTATCTCCTTGTGGGGCTGTCTCCTGTTCTCTCCTTGTGGGCCTGTCTCCTATTCTCTCCCTGTAGGGCTGTCTCCTGTTCTCTCCTTGTGGGTCTGTCTCCTGTTCTCTCCCTGTAGGGCTGTCTCCTATTCTCTCCTTGTGCTGCTGTCTCCTGTTCTCTCCTTGTGGGCCTGTCTCCTATTCTCTCCCTGTAGGGCTGTCTCCTCTTCTCTCCTTGTGGGTCTGTCTCCTGTTCTCTCCCTGTAGGGCTGTCTCCTATTCTCTCCTTGTGCTGCTGTCTCCTGTTCTCTCCTTGTGGGGCTGTCTCCTATTCTCTCCCTGTAGGGCTGTCTCCTCTTCTCTCCTTGTGGGTCTGTCTCCTGTTCTCTCCCTGTAGGGCTGTCTCCTATTCTCTCCTTGTGCTGCTGTCTCCTGTTCTCTCCTTGTGGGGCTGTCTCCTATTCTCTCATTGTGGGGCTGTCTCCTATTCTCTCCTTGGGGCTGTCTCCTGTTCTCTCCTTGTGGGAGAGAACCTTGTGGGGCTGTCTCCTATTCTCTACTTGTGGGTCTGTCTCCCGTTCTCTCCTTGTGGGGATGTCTCATATTCTCTCCCTGTGGGGATGTCTCCTGTTCTCTCCCTGTGGGGCTGTCTCCCGTTCTATTCTTGTGGGGCTGTCTCCCGTTCTCTCCTTGTGGGGCTGTCTCCTGTTCTTTCCTTGTGGGTCTGTCTCCTATTCTCTCCTTGTGGGTCTGTCTCTTATTCTCTCCCTGTGGGTCTGTCTCCCGTTCTCTCCTTGTGGGGCTGTCTCCTATTCTCTCCTTGTGGGGCTGTCTCCTATTCTCTCCCTGTGGGTCTGTCTCCCGTTCTCTCCTTGTGGGGCTGTCTCCCATTCTATCCTTGTGGGTCTGTCTCCTGCTCTCAACCCTGTGCGGCTTTCTCCTATTCTCTCCTTGTGCGGCTGTCTCCTGTTCTCTCCTTGTGGGGCTGTCTCCTATTCTCTCCTTGTGGGGCTGTCTCCTATTCTCTCCTTGTGGGGCTGTCTCCTATTCTCTCCTTGTGCGGCTGTCTCCTATTCTCTCCTTGTGGGGCTGTCTCCTATTCTCTCCCTGTGAGTCTGTCTCCCGTTCTCTTCTTGTGGGGCTGTCTCCCGTTCTCTCCTTGTGGGGCTGTCTCCCGTTCTCTCCTTGTGGGGCTGTCTCCTATTCCCTCATTGTTGGGCTGTCTCCTATTCTCTCCTTGTGGGGCTGTCTCCTATTTCCTCCTTGTTGGGCTGTCTCCTATTCTCTCCTTGTGGGGCTGTCTCCTATTCTCTCCTTGTGGGGCTGTCTCCTATTCTCTCCCTGTGGGGCTGTCTCCTATTCTCTCCTTGTGGGGCTGTCTCATATTCTCTCCTTGTAGGGCTGTCTCTTATTCTGTCCTTGTGGGGCTGTCTCCCATTCTCTCCTTGTGGGGCTGTCTCCTATTCTTTCCCTGTGAGTCTGTCTCCCGTTCTCTTCTTGTGGGGCTGTCTCCCGTTCTCTCCTTGTGGGGCTGTCTCCCATTCTCTCCTTGTGGGGCTGTCTCCCGTTCTCTCCTTGTGGGGCTGTCTCCCGTTCTCTCCTTGTGGGGCTGTCTCCCATTCTCTCCTTGTGGGCTGTCTCCCATTCTCTCCTTGTGGGCTGTCTCCCATTCTCTCCTTGTGGGCTGTCTCCTATTCTCTCTCTGTGGGTCTGTCTCCCGTTCTCTCCTTGTGGGGCTGTCTCCCGTGCTCTCCTTGTGGGGCTGTCTCCTATTCTCTCCCTGTGGGTCTGTCTACCATTCTCTCATTGTGGGTCTGTCTCCCGTTCTCTCCTTGGGGGGCTGTCTCCCGTTCTCCCGTTCTCTCCTTGTGGGGCTGTCTCCCATTCTCTCCCTGTGGGTCTCTCTCCCGCTCTCTCCCTGTGCGGCTGTCTCCTGTTCTCTCCTTGTGGGGCTGTCTCCTATTCTCTCCTTGTTTGGCTGTCTCCTATTCTCTCCTTGTGGGGCTGTCTCCTATTCTCTCCTTGTGGGGCTGTCTCTTATTCTGTCCTTGTGGGGCTGTCTCCTATTCTCTCCTTGTGGGGCTGTCTCCTATTCTCTCCTTGTGGGGCTGTCTCCTATTCTCTCCTTGTGGGGCTGTTTCCTATTCTCTCCCTGTGGGGCTGTCTCCTATTCTCTCCTTGTGGGGCTGTCTCCTATTCTCTCCCTGTGGGGCTGTCTCCTATTCCTTCCTTGTGGGGCTGTCTCCTGTTCTCTCCTTGTGGGGCTGTCTCTTATTATCTCCTTGTGGAGCTGTCTCCTGTTCTCTCCCTGTGGGGCTGTCTCCCGTTCTCTCCCTGTGGGTCTGTCTCCTATTCTCTCCTTGTGGGGCTGTCTCCCGTTCTCTCCCTGTATCTTCGGAGCGAGGCATCTGCAAACAGGCTCTGTCTCTGCCTTCCTCCATCACATCCAATCATCCCTCTGTTTATTCAGCTCTCCTCCCTTCCCTGTGCCTTTCTTCCTCCTCTCCCTCTCCCTCTCTCCTCTCCATCCCTCCTCCCCCTCCTCTCCCTCTCTCCTCTCCATCTCTCCCCCTCCTCTCCATCTCTCCCCCCTCCTCTCCCTCTCCACCCCCCCCCCTCCTCTCCCTTTCTCCTTTCCATCTCTCCCCCTCCTCTCCCTCTCTCCTCTCCATCCCCCCCCCTCCTCTCCCTTTCTCCTTTCCATCTCTCCCCCTCCTCTCCCGCTCTCCCCTCCATCTCTCCCCTCCTCCTCTCCCTCTCTCCTCTCCATCCCCCCCTCCTCTCCCTCTCTCCTCTCCATCTCTCCCCGCTCCTCTCCCTCTCTCCTCTCCATCTTTCCCCCCTCCTCTCCCTCTCTCCTCTCCATCTCTCCCCCCTCCTCTCCCTCTCTCCTCTCAATCTCTCCTCCCTCCTCTCCCTCTCTCCTCTCCATCTCTCCCCGCTCCTCTCCCTCTCTCCTCTCCATCTCTCCCCCCTCCTCTCCCTCTCTCCTCTCCATCTCTCCCCGCTCCTCTCCCTCTCTCCTCTCCATCTCTCCCCCCTCCTCTCCCTCTCTCCTCTCCATCTCTCCCCCTCCTCTCCCTCTCTCCTCTCCATCCTCCAGGCTCAGTCACAATGCTTATCACAGCATCCTTTATCACATTCCAGCATCCCTTCTCTCACTCCATTTCTTTCTTCTTTTCCCCTGCTCTCCTCCTTCTCTATCTCTCTCTCTCTCTGTTATCTATGTTTTGCCACCCTAAAACCGTGTGAAATGTAATAGAAAAACCTATGCTGCATCTAATGTGCATGATATGAAACAATCAAATCAAAGGCCATGCGTGTGTTGGATAAGTGTGTTTGTGTGTGAGACAGAAAAAGAGAATGACGGGGGGGGAAGAGAGAGAGAGAGAGAGAGAGAGAGAGAGAGAGAGAGAGAGAGAGAGAGAGAGAGAGAGAGAGAGAGAGAGAGAGAGAGAGAGAGAGAGAGAGAGAGAGAGAGAGAGAGAGAGAGAGAGAGAGAGAGAGAGAGAGAGAGAGAGAGAGAGAGAGAGAAAGAGAGAAAGAGAGAAAGAGAGAAAGAGAGAAAGAGAGAAAGAGAGAAAGAGAGAAAGAGAGAAAGAGAGAGAGAGAGAGAGATAGAGAGAGGAAGAACATGCGAGAGAGAGAGAGAGAGAGAGAGAGAGAGAGAGAGAGAGAGAGGAAGAACATGCACAGTTCACAGCCACAGAGTCTTGCTCTTTGAAGGATAGCTATTGAGCCCTTGTAGTAAGTGGAGAGAGAGAGAACCACATTTAGACCCAACCAAATTATGAGAAAACAAAAAGATAATTACTTGACACAATGGAACGAATTTACAAAAAAAAACAGAGCAAACTACAATGCTATGTGGCCCTAAACAGAGAGTACACAGTGGCAGAATACCTGACCACTGTGACTGACCCAAAACTAAGGAAATCTTTGACTATGTACAGACTCATTGAGCATAGCCTTGCTATTGAGAAGGTCGCCGTAGGCAGACTTGGATCTCAAGAAAAGACAGGCTTTGTGCACACTGCCCACAAGATTAGCTGGAAACTGAGCTGCACATCCTAACCTCCTGACAAATGTATGACCATATTAGAGACACATATGTCCCTCAGATTACACAGACTCACAAAGAATTTGAAAACAAATCACATTTTGATAAACTCCCATATCTATTGAGTGAAATACCACAGTGTGCAATCACTACAGTGTGTATATAGACATAATATGACATTTGAAATGTCTTTATTCTTTTGGAACTTGTGTGAGTGTAAGATTTACTGTTGTTTATCCATTTCACTTGCTTTGGCAATGTAAACATACGTTTCCCATGCCAATAAAACCCCTGGAATTGAATTGAGAGAGAGGTGAGAGATAGCGAGAGTAAATACAGTACAGCCCATATTTATGTTTATTTATTTTCCCTTTTGTACTTTAACTATTTTCACATCGTTAAAACACTGTATACAGACATAATACGACATTTGTAATGTCTTTATTCTTTTGGAACTTCTGTGAGTGTAATGTTTACTGTTCATTTTAATTGTTTATTTCACTTTTGTATATTATCTACTTCACTTGCTTTGGCAATGTTAACATGTGTTTCCCATGCCAATGAAGCCCTTCAATTGAATTGAATTGAGAAAGAGAGAGAGAGAAATAGAGAGAGAGAGAGCGAGAGAGAGAGAGAAGTGAGTAGGGAGGCTACTCCACTCCACGTGGCTCACCTTTAATGACTCCACTACAGATCCAGGCGTAGAGATAAGTATCTGGGGGATTCAGAGTGTGCTAGTAGCATGGACTAACCCGAGGACATAATGAGGCTGTTGAGCAGGCAGAGAGGGTCCTGCCGGACGGAGCCCCCTGAGGTGATGAGGGTCTGGCTGGGGGCTAAGCAGGGGCAGGGAGACAGATGCCTGGATCACTCCCATACTGCTGCTAATGGGAACATAGCCAATTAAAATGCCTCTCAGGATCACTGGGCCCGAATCCTGTAGCACTGTCTACCAGTGGACAGAGGGCACGGTGATGGGGAGAAGGGGTGGGGAGGGGGGGGGCACAGCAGGGGATAGAGGGGCTGCCAACAGAATACAGACTGACCACCACACCCCGACCCGAGAGCTCCAACTGTAACACAGGGTGTAGGAGAGCAGTGAAGCACAATGTGACAGGCTGGCCTGCGCTGCGGTGTGGTGCAGAGAGGCAGCGCGACCTCGTGGACCCTCGGTGACGACACCTGCACTGACACTTGACATTACAGGCCTCCTCTGCCAGGCTGCCAACAGAGAGACACACCGTCCTGACAAAGCTCCTTCTGAGGGGCTGAGGAACCTGAGTCACATGTCTCATTATGCACTGCTGGGTCACCCAGGCCCCGTCTCTCCCTACCTGACACTGACACTGGAACACTGGGACACTGGGACACCAGGGGACAGATAACACATCTCCAGGAGAGAGGGGCGGAATTTGGTAGAATAGACTTGGGCTACAGTAGAGGACAATGGGAGTGTGTGTGCGTGTGTGTGTGTGTGTGTGTGTGTGTGTGTGTGTGTGTGTGTGTGTGTGCGTGTGTGCGTGTGTGCGTGTGTGTGTGTGTGTGTGTGTGTGTGTGTGTGTGTGTGTGTGTGTGGGTTCAGGGATGGATGTGCTGACTAAAGGGCTCCAGGCTAATCACGACAGTAACTGTAATGGTTATGCAGGGACGGACAGATTGCCTCATTAAGGACACTTGAGCGTTGTTTCGAAAATATATCTGACTGCCCAGCTAGAGGATATATGTGTGTGTCGGAAAGATTGAGAGAGAGAGAAAGAGACAGAAAGAGAGAGAGAGAGGGAGAGAGAGAGAGAGATGGATTGAGAGAGAGAGAGAGAGAGAGAGAGGCAGTAAGATAAACAGAGACCTTTCTTTGCTCTGTGACATCACCTTGGCAACTGTGGGATATGGGTAGAGCTGCATATGCCAGTGCCCATAGGCAGGGCTCACATGTTAAAGGTATGGTAAAGGCATGGTAAGGGCATTTACAAAGGTATGGTAAAGGCATGGTAAAGGCATGGAAAAGGCATGTTAAAGGTATGGTAAGGGCATAGTAAAGGCATGGAAAATGCATGAAAAAGGCAAGGTAAGGGAATGGTAAAGGTATGGTAAATAGCAACGGTACGGTATAGGCATGGTAAGGGCATGGTGAAGGCATGGAAAAGACAATATAAGGGCATGGTAAGGGCATGGTAAAGGTATGGTCAAGGTATGGTCAAGGTATGGTAAAGACATAGTAAAGGGATGGAAATGGTATGGTAAAGGTATTGTAAAGGCATAGTAAAGGCATGGTAAAGGCATGGTAAAGGTATGGTAAAGGCATGGTAAAGGTATGGTAAAGGCATGGTAAAGGTATGGTAAAGGTATGGTAAAGGCATGGAAAAGGTATGGTAAAGGCATGGTAAAGGCATGGCAAAGGCACGGGGTATGGTAAAGGTATGGTAAAGGTATGGTAAAGGCATGGTACGGCATGGTAAAGGCATGGTAAAGGTATGGTAAAGGTCTGGTAAAGGTATGGTAAAGGCACGGGAAAGGCATGGTAAAGGTATGGTAAAGGCATGGAAAAGGTATGGTAAAGGTATTGTAAAGGCATAGTAAAGGCATGGTAAAGACATGGAAAAGGCAAGGTAAGGGAATGGTAAAGGTAAGGTAAATAGCAAAGGTATGGTAAAGGCATGGTAAGGGATGGTGAAGCATGGAAAATGCATGGAAAATGCATGGTAAAGGTGTGGTAAAGGCATGGTATGGGCATGGTAAGGGCATGGTGAAGGCATGGAAAAGGCAATGTAAGGGAATGGTAAAGGTATGGTAAAGGTATGGTAAAGGCATGGTAAGGGTATGGTAAAGGTATGGTAAAGGCATGGAAAACATTGGCTTGGCTCACTTTTGATATTACCATAATTAAGTTTAGAACATTTTGTGAAGGTTTGGTATGGTGTGGCTATTATTACAGTTTTTTGACAATTGCTAACAAGCATTTACCTATACTTAAGATACATTTTCTAAACTCTCATCACATCAACACACCCACATCACACAATTAGCCAAATAGTCCATTTTCTGCTCAAAACCACCTTTTGTTCCTTAAATACCAACTCTACATTTCAAAATGCAAAAAAAAAAGTTTGTGTGTGTCACATTTTGGACAGAAGCCATAGCTGAGTTAAAGGTGGGGTGTTGAGGATAGAGTACAGGACTTTCACTGTGGTTTCTCTGTCCCTACCTCCATTAGCTGAGTTGATCTGACGTGGAGCGTTTCACAGCCTCAGACAAACTGGTCCAGGACCTGTAGCTGAGGCTGAGTTCAGGTCGTGTGCAGCATACAGTAGGAATATCTCTACATCTATATCTCAGCTGATCCAGGACCTGTGAGCAACCCCTCAGACTGGAGGCGGAAGGAACTCTTGATCCGACGCGTGGGCTTGGTGGGAGAATGAGTCGTCTTGACCCTGAACGACCTTTCTCACGCATTGATATCCACACATAGGCACACATGCATGCACACACAAGGGCGCGCACACACACGTACACACACGTGTTCCCTTCATTTCCCCTGGGTATTGCTCCTCTCCTCTCGCTATGCCGTTAAACATGAGGACTCCTCTATGTCAGCACTTTCTCTCCTTCCCTCTCTTCCTATTTCCTCCACTCATCCTTTCTCTCCCCCATTATCTCTCCTCGTCCGCCATCTATGCTCACGCCATCTCTCCGTATCTCTGCTTCCTTCTTCTCCCGATCTCTCTCTAAGGCCACGTTGGGTGTAGGCTACCGTGTGCTGCAGACAGTAATCCACTAACATTGGCTGTGTTTTACGTGCCAGAGGGAGAGAGTGAGAGAGGTGTGGAGAGAGTCCCAGTGGAAGCTCTGTAGGCCTTGTAGGGTCTGGCTGCTTGTTGTGTGTGTGGCGAAAGAGTCAAATACGGCATCAATGACTCAGACACTATGATATATGTCATGACTAGCTCAGCTTTTGAAAGCTCACACTTGCATGTCTCTACTGCTCTTTGAGTAGGATGGTGTGCGTGTGCTACATCGTCACATGAATAGTGTGTGTGTGTGTGTGTGTGTGTGTGTGTGTGTGTGTGTGTGTGTGTGTGTGTGTGTGTGTGTGTGTGTGTGTGTGTGTGTGTGTGTGTGCGTGTGTGTGTATGTGTGTGTGCAGTTTGGAATTGGTGCTAAATCGTCACATGAATATTGTGTGTGTGTGTGTGTATATGTGTGTGTGTGTGTGTGTGTGTGTGTGTGTGTGTGTGTGTGTGTGTGTGTGTGTGTGTGTGTGTGTGTGTGTGTGTGTGTGTGTGTGATTATGCAGGGAGGAATTGGTGCTAAATCGTCACATGAATATTGGATAGGAACCCTCATGCTGGGCCTGGTCTCCACGGCAACAGCTTGGTAGCAGGATTTGAGTCAAACTGAAGCATCCTTGTCATGTACAGATGTTAATGTTAAAGATGTTAGAGTGTTAAAGATGTTAGAGTGTTAAAGATGTTAGAGTGTTAAAGATATTAGAGTGTTAAAGATGTTAGAGTGTTAAAGATGTTAGAGTGTTAAAGATATTAGAGTGTTAAAGATGTTAGAGTGTTAAAGATGTTAGAGTGTTAAAGATATTAGAGTGTTAAATATGTTACTGTTAAAGATGTTAGAGTGTTAAAGATTTTAGAGTATTAAAGATGTTAGAGTGTTAAAGATAATAGAGTGATAAAGATGTTAGAGTGTTGAAGATGTTAGAGTGTTAAAGATGTTAGAGTGTTAAAGATGTTAGAGTGTTAAAGATGTTAGAGTGTTAAAGATGTTAGAGTGTTGAAGATGTTAGAGTGTTAAAGATGTTAGAGTGTTAAAGATAATAGAGTGATAAAGATGTTAGAGTGTTGAAGATGTTAGAGTGTTAAAGATGTTAGAGTGTTAAAGATGTTAGAGTGTTAAAGATGTTAGAGTGTTGAAGATGTTAGAGTGTTAAAGATGTTAGAGTGTTAAAGATGTTAGAGTTAGAGTTCAGTGTGTCAAATCGGAGGGCCTGTTGTCCGGACCTCTGGCAGTCTCTATGGGGGTGCCACAGGGTTCAACCCTCGGGCCGAATCTCTTCTCTGTATACATCAATGATGTTGCTCTTGCTGCTGGTGATTCTCTGATACACCTCTACGCAGACGACACCATTCTGTATACTTCTGGCCCTTCTTTGGACACTGTGATAACTAACTTCCAGACGAGCTTCAATGCCATACAACTTTCCTTCCGTGGCCTCCAACTTCTCTTAAACGCAAGTACAACTAAATGCATGCTATTCAACCGATCACTGCCCGCACCTGCTCGCCTGTCCAGCATCACTACTCTGGACGGCTCCGACTTAGAATATGCGGACAACTACAAATACCTAGGTGTCTGGTTAGACTGTAAATTCTCCTTCCAGACTCACATTAAGCATCTCCAATCCAAAATTAAATCTAGAATCGGCTTCCTATTTCGCAACAAAGCATCCTTCACTCATGCTGCCAAACATATCCTCATAAAACTGACCATCCTACCGATCCTCGACTTCAGTGATGTCATCTATAAAATAGCCTCCAACACTCTACTCAACAAACTGGATGCAGTCTATCACAGTGCCATCCGTTTTGTCACCAAAGCCCCATACACTACCCACCATTGCGACCTGTACGCTCTCGTTGGTTGGCCCTTGCTTCATACTCGTCGCCAAACCTACTGGCTACAGGTTATCTACAAGTCTCTGCTAGGTAAATCCCCACCTTAACTCAGCTCACTGGTCACCATAGCAGCACCCGCGCTCCAGCACGCGCTCCAGCAGGTATATCTCACTGGTCACCCCCAAAGCCAATTCCTACTTTGGTCGTCTTTCCTTCCAGTTCTCTGCTGCCAATGACTGGAACGAACTGCAAAAATCTCTGAAGCAGGAAACACTTATGTCTCTCATTAGCTTTAAGCACCAGCTGTCAGAGCAGCTCACATATTACTGCACCTGTACATAGCCCATCTATAATTTAGCCCAAACAACTACCTCTTTCCCTACTGTATTTATTTATTTATTTTGCTCCTTTGCACCCGATTATTTCTATTTCTACTTCTACTTTCACATTCTTCCACTGCAAATCTACCATTCCAGGGTTTTACTTGCTATATTGTATTTACCTCGCCACCATGGCCTTTTTTGCCTTTACCTCCCTTATCTCACCTCATTTGCTCACATTGTATATAGATTTAGTTTTCTACTGTATTATTGACTGTATGTTTTGTTTATTCCGTGTGTAACTCTGTGTTGTTGTATGTGTCGAATTGCTATGCTTTATCTTGGCCAGGTCGCAGTTGCAAATGAGAATTTGTTCTCAACTAGCTTACCTGGTTAAATAAAGGTGAAATAAATACAAATAAAAATACATGTTAGATTGTTAAAGATGTTAGAGTGTTAAAGATAATAGAGTGTTAAAGATGTTAGAGTGTTAAAGGTAATAGAGTGTTAAAGATGTTAGAGTGTTAAAGATGTTAAAGTGTTAAAGACAGTAGAGTGTTAAAGATGTTAGAGTGTTAAAGATGTTAAAGTGTTAAAGATGTTAGAGTGTTAAAATGTTAGAGTGTTAAAGATGTTAGAGTGATAAAATGTTAGAGTGTTAAAGATAATAGAGTGTTAAAGATGTTAGAGTGTTAAAGATAATAAAGTGTTAAAGATGTTAGAGTGTTAAAGATAATAGAGTGTTGAAGATGTTAGAGTGTTAAAATGTTAGAGTGTTAAAGATGTTAGAGTGATAAAGATGTTAGAGTCTTAAAGATAATAGAGTGTTAATTAAAGATGTTTAAGTGTTAAAGATGTTAGTGTGTTAAAGATGTTAGAGTGTTAAAGATAATAGAGTGTTAAAGATGTTAAAGTGATAAAGATGTTAGAGTGTTAAAGATAATAGAGTGTTAAAGATATTAGAGTGTTAAAGATAATAGTGTTAAAGATGTTGAAGTGATAAAGATGTTGGAGTGTTAAAGATAATAGAGTGTTAAAGATAATAGATTGATAAAGATGTTAGAGTGTTAAAATGTTAGAGTGTTAAAGATGTTAGAGGGATAAAGATGTTAGGGTGTTAAAGATAATAGAGTGTTAAAGATGTTAGAGTGTTAAAGATAATAGAGTGTTAAAAATGTTTGGCCACATGAGAATCACCACACTGGTCTGTTGACTCATCACCCCTCTCTCCAGACTCTATCCTGCCATTTCAGTGGATTTAGTCTTCATTCAAAGACAGACATTATGTACAAAAGGAGTTTTTGCACCACCAAGGTACGAGTGATCAGATGCAAACAGCTATTAACTAAGTGAATGATCGAGATGTTCAAATGAACGTCTGCCATTTTCCTAATAGCCATGTAGCGCTAGCACAATGCTAACATGGTGTATGAAGATCCCTCAAGGCTGGGCAGGCTACTGGTACCGTCACGTTCCTCTCTGCTCCTCTCTCCTGGTTTCATAGAGCATGTGAGGCAGTGGAAGAGGCCTTGGGAGGGTGGGGATGTTGTGGGGAAGATTGTCAGACAGGGCTTTCTGCATGAGAGGCTACGGAGCAGGGAGAGCCGAACTGACAAGTCCATTGACACACAAACACCCACACAGTGGAAACAATGTAGACTAGACAGTCTACTCCCACCACTAGGAGACACTAACAGACTATCTCATGTTAAGAGGCAAACACTATCACACACACACACACGTACACCCACATACATCCACACAGACACATAAAGACACACTGTACACAACCTCATACTGTATGCATCCAAAAAACAGTAGCTACTGACTACTTGTATATCTTCCTCGGTTACATCAACAGCTTTGTAAACCTGTCTTCCCGTTCTTCTGTCTTCCGTCGACCATACAGTTGTACCAGTGACCCTCCTGTCCAGGCCTACAGGGGGAAGAGCAAGGCTTCAATCCTCACTAGCCCCCTACAGCTTGATTATAGAGCAGGATATAGGAACGCATACAGTACAGTACATAACATGATGCCTCTAAAGCCTCTACTGCTGTCCCGTCAATTCATTTCCATGGACACATGCAAAAGCATGCATTTGTAAAGGAAATGTCATACTCCAAAACACATATTTCCATAACTGTTTGACCCTAGCCTGCCGTCTGCAAAGACAGCCTTTCTGATTAGCCTCTCCTAACATGATAACTGCTGCCCAGGAAGACATGTCCCAAACCAGCAGAAATAACATTTAGAGAGCTGTTAGCATGTTAGCATCCTTCATGTAATGGAAGGATTTAACATTCAAGACTGGACTGGAGGACGGTGGGTTTCTCAGGTCTGAAGGAGAGAGGAGAGGAACAGTGTCGTAGCGGGCAGCGGGGAGCGGGGAGCGGGGAGCGGGGAGCGGGGAGCGGGGAGCGGGGAGCTAGCCTCTCATTGTGCTGTGGGATAGACAGGACGGTGTGACATATCGATCTGATATCAGCTACACAGCACTGAATGCACCGCTGCCTCCATTACAGCCCTGCCACAGCAGGCAGGCAGGCGCCACGCTGTCCTGACACATGGCCTTTTCTTCCGTTAGTTTGTAGCACTCGCAATTAAACATTCTCGGCCACACTCTACCAGCCATCATGTCCAAGACACCTCCACTACATCAAACCACAGTTATGACGGAGGAAATGTCAACTACTTGGAGAAAAAAAAGGAGAGACTCGCAACCGTGTGTGTGTGGACAGAAGAACGGAGAGAATAGGCATGGGTCATAAGCAGAGGCAACATCAAACACGTCCATCTCTTCCTCTACACTATTCCCACTATCCTTCCACATTCCTCCAAATCCCAAGCAAATAGCTGTCTTCTCACAAGGTTATGCTGAGGTTATTGCTCCAGAATTGCCTCGGCTTTACCTTATTACAACAGTATTTACTAGACTCTAGTTAAGAGGCTTTGGGGCTCCAGGCGTCAGGGCTCACAGTGGTTTGAGCAGGCTGCTTTTGAGACACACAGCTACGCTACCAGCACCACTTCAGATGTCCTTGACAGAGTTGCACAAGGTTCTCCCTACAAAAGACTCACAAATTAGACCGGTTTTGTCTCTTGAAGGAGGAAGTTTTCTGTTCCATTTCTTTAAGCCAGATGACTGTGGTAGGAGCACAACAACACCGACTCTCTTTATTGAATCCACTAATTGGCTATTTACTTGGCTTCTGCAGAGTGACGGAGACACTCCACATTCACTTCAACTGTGTTGAAAATATTAACAGGCTGGCTCCTCTCTGATGTCACACAGTGGAGGAGATGGAGGAAAGGAAACAGAAGGGCAGGAGAGGAAGAAGGGAGGACATTTGAGAGAATTAGATAGAAGGAGATATGGTGCAAGCGTGAGATGGACAAAAATGTGAGAAATGGAAAGAACAAGGGAACGGAGAGAGAGAGAGAAGGAGAGAGAGAAACACTAGCAGCCAGCACCTTAGTCTCCATTTTCCACAATCTCTGCCATGGCAATAGCTTGACGGGGCTGGGGACGAGGAGTGAGAGACAGGAGACAAGACAGAGACACCTGTTGTTGGGAGTGTTGAGTCAAGTGTTCTCTCCTTCACTAATGAGTGCACAGGGCTTTGGAGGAGATGAGATGGTGGTGGTGGTGGGGATAGGGGTTGGAGCTGAGGTGGAGTATGGTGGGAGATAAAATAAGAATCAGTGACAACATCAAAATCAGTCGCAACATCTACACCATTAACAGCCAGTATGGCGTGTGGCAGCGCTGGGCTGATATACGGAGCAGTTGCATGGGGAAGTCTGTCAGTCTGTCTGGGTGTGTGAGAGAGAGGAGAGCAGCCAGGGATGTATGGGGGACTCTGTGGAGATGGTGTGTGTGTGTGTGTGTGTGTGTGTGTGTGTGTGTGTGTGTGTGTGTGTGTGTGTGTGTGTGTGTGTGTGTGTGTGTGTGTGTGTGTGTGTGTGTGTGTGTGTGTGTGTGTGTGTGTGTGTGTGTGTGTGTGTGTGTGTGGCTGTGACTGGGTTTCAAGCGTTTTGTGTGATGGACGGCAGGCTAGGCAGCACAGACGGGAGGAGGAGAGGCTGTCTTTTTGTCTGTTACAGTGCTGGTGGCGGTGTGTCTGTCTGTCTGGGAGGCTCAGGCTAGAAATCTGGATGGGTGCTGCTGGGTTTCTTCCTGGCAGCAGGAGGCTTCTCTCAACTACAGACCGCACTGCTTTTAACCAGCCTGTGTTTTCTTGTCACCTCCATTGCCAGCACTGTGTGTAATAGTACAAAATGTTCTGAACCGTGTTCGTTTGAGTCATGATGCTAGAATATTTAATATTGTAAACGATATGCAGACAGGTGTTAAGATGAAATGATATCAGGAAGTATGGATCCATACATAGTAAACAACAATCAGGGACACTCAAATTAGTATATGTTACATTTGGTATGGTATGTGTTCATTTGTGGAGGTCTATCATTCATTTCATATGATATGTTACGAATTACAATGTATATGATATATTATGAATTGTAATTTGTATGATATGTTACGAATTACAATTCATATGATATGTTATGAATTACAATTTGTATGATATGTTACGAATTACAATTCATATGATATGTTATGAATTGCAATTCAAACAATATGTAAGAAATGTGCAATACATATATGGAATTCCAACTTAGCATGTTAGTTAACCCTTCTCCTAACCCTAACCTTACTAACCCTTATATGTAACTCCTAACTCTAACCTTAACCCTAACTTTAACCTTAACCCTAACCCCTAACCCTAGCCTAGCTAACGTTAGCCACCTAGTTAGCGTTAGCCACCTAGCTAACTTTAGCCAGGCTAGGGGCTAGGGTTAGGGGTTAAGGCTAGAGTTAGGAGTTACATTAAAGGGTTAAGGTTAGGAGAAGGGTTAACTAACATGCTAAAGTCCGTGATGTCCGTGATGAAATTCGAACACGTAACCTTTGCTAGACGTTTGCGTTATATGATAAATGGAATGTGAGAGAGAGAGAGAGAGAGAGAGAGAGAGAGAGAGAGAGAGAGAGAGAGAGAGAGAGAGAGAGAGAGAGAGAGAGAAAACACACTAGCAGCCAGCGCCTCAGTTTCTATTTTCCACCATCTCTGAGAGACATGTTGTTTAGCCATGGCAACAGCTTGATGTTTCTGGGGACGAGGAGTGAGAGACATGAGACAAGACAAACACTTGTTGTTGGGTGTGTTCTCGCTTTTACTAATGAGTGCACAGGGCTTTGGAGGGGAGGAGATGGTGGTGGTGGTGGGGATAGGGGTAGGAGCTGAGGTGGAGTAGGGTGGGAGATAAAATAAGCATCAGTGAAAACATCAAAATCAGTCGCAACATCAACAGCCAGTATGCCATGTGGCAGCATTGTGCTGACATGGAGCAGCCCACCCATCCACCACGACCAACCTTCTGACTTATGTAACCATACCAAACGTAACACATCATACTCATTTGAGTGTCCCAGATTTTAATTTACTATGTTATGTCTATTCTATGAGACCAGGCTGGTCCTTTGATTCCTCCACAAGCAACAGTTCATCTTCTCCTCCTCAGCGCCACCTGATGGCTACAGAGCATCAGTGCACCTGTTAGTAATTACATTTGAGTCACTTAGCAGACGCTCTTATCCAGAACGTCTTACAGGAGCAATTAGGGTTAAGTGCCTTGCTCAAGGGCACAACAACATATTTTGGACCAAGCCAGCTTGGGGATTCGAAATAGTAACCTTTCGGTTACTGGCCCAATGCTCTTAACCGCTCGGCTACCTGCAGAATGGAAGGGCAACATGCCACTCTGTTGTCTTTCTATCTGAACCTTCTGGAAAACACAGAAAAGCACTCTCCCTCCCTCGCAGCACTGTCTTGAGGCCGGGCTCCAACAGGGTGTCTACACTGTCTACAGTATCACCTCACAGTGAATCACCTCACACTCACTGGGCTCCAACACACAGATACATCATATAA
Source organism: Salvelinus fontinalis (assembly GCF_029448725.1). Lineage (NCBI taxonomy): Eukaryota > Metazoa > Chordata > Actinopteri > Salmoniformes > Salmonidae > Salvelinus > Salvelinus fontinalis. The sequence continues at coordinate 85,471,319 of NC_074666.1, forward strand.
CCGACATACCATAAACTGTATCATACACATACATTCCCTGTGCTCTGACACTCAGATGCCTACCCAACATACAACAGTAGATTTTCCCTGGCTGTGGCCCGATAGATCCTACAACACCTACCGCTGTCCCCTGTAAACAGGTACAGAACACATAATCCGGGGCCCACGCACAAGGGAGCTGGGAGGGGATTTATCACTGTAAGCCAGTAAGATATTGAATGAACAAGGAGCACTAAAATCATTTCGTTAGTGTATGTCTGCCTTTTGCTTTCTCATAACCTTGGAAAACCAGGAAATCGTTTGCACTCCTAAACAGTGTCCCAAATTAGTACCCTACGGGCCCTGGTCAAAAGTAGTGCTATAAAATTGGGAATAGGGTGCAATTTGGGACGCAGACATAACCCCTGCAGCCAGACATACACAGAGAGACAGGTAAAGTGAATTTCCCAGCAGCTTTGAATGAAGTAAGCGGTTTTACAGTGTTTGCCTACACATGTAGAGAGCGGAGGGAAGCGACACGACACAGACAAGACAACCCACGGTGGGATTCCACGTAGTCGACGACGAAGCCCTCCCCAGTGGAGGTGTGACTGTGCCACGACAGACAGCAACATAAAGAGGATTAGCCTAGCAAACACTCAGCTGCCCCATCAAACAGACAAATCCACACAGCAGCGCTTTTGCACGCACATGATTACCGCTCAGACTGATAATTACCTCAGGTTGAGTTTAAAGGGGAGCCGGGTGTTTTTAGGTGGGTTTGGTATTCCTGAGTTTATTAGCGAGTGTGACAGTAAGGAGGAAAAGCACACTCCAGGAGCGTGCTTCATCCCGAAAGGAATGCCTGTCTAAACCTGACTAGCCTTTTCAAAAGGGCATGTCTTCCGTTTACTGTTCACTGGTACCGTGACATTTGCACGTTTAGCATAGGATCTACCGTATCACTTTGTTTGTCTTGACATTGTTTTTGGACCTACAGACCTTTTGTCCAGCAGTCTATCAGTGTTTTGTTATTTCTCATGTTCTGTGTTTTTTTGTGGACCCCAGGAAGAGTAGCTGCTGCCTCTGCAAAAGCTAATGGGGATCCAAATAAACCAATAAATAAATAGTCACTGGTTCAGGTTGAATGTGTCCATATCAGAGCTGCTATCATCTAGCTTCCATAATCCCCCTCTCCTGTGTTTTAGAGAGATCAGAGAGACAGAGTGAGAGATGAGTGTGAGGGAGTGCGGGAGTGAGGGGGTGAGGGTAGTTGTTGCTCTTCATCTATTATCTCCCCTGCCTCTTGGCTCTGTGAGACTCCACTTGAGATAACAGAGGATCAGGGTTATAATAGGCTCATTAACGGAGATATGGTGTCAGGAGGACTCAGAGGGTGTCGTGGTGCTGAAACAACCAGGACCCCTGAGATCCCTGGAAGAGATTCTATGGTCCGCTGTCTGTGGCAAGGAAGGGGTTAAGGAGAGGAGGAGGTAAGATAAGGCCGTCACACTGCTTGTCCCTGGTGTGTGTGTGTGTGTGTGTGTGTGTGTGTGTGTGTGTGTGTGTGTGTGTGTGTGTGTGTGTGTGTGTGTGTGTGTGTGTGTGTGTGTGTGTGTGTGTGTGTGTGTGTGTGTGTGTGTGTGTGTGTGTGTGTGTGTGTGTGTGTGTGTGTGTGTGTGTGTTGGCAGTGTGCTATACGATCCAGTCATCATTCTTCAGGTCAGAGGACATGCTTGGCATTTGCTTTGTTTGTCTTTTTACATAATTGCACATCGGGTGTCACCGGTGGAACAAATTAGAGGACATGGGGAGAGAGTGCGCTCAGTGTAAATAATTACTGTGGAACACACCGTGGAATGACAGCAGTGGAGAGAGGGAGAGATGGAGGGAGACAAGAGTGATGGAAGGAAGGACAGAGGAGGGAGATATGCAGCAACATCTGAAATGAGAAATGTACCAGGAACAGAGATGGAAAATTGGGTTGGGGGATAAGACAGAACTAGGGACACAACTAGGGAGACAAACACAGACAGACAGACAGACAGACAAACACAGACAGACAGACAGACAGACAGACAGACAGACGGACGGACGGACGGACGGACGAGCAGCGGCATAGAGAGGGACATGGACCCCTGTCATCCGCTGACAGTCTCAAAATAGAGAGGAGCGCACGACGTGCCCTTGTCATCTCAACACATGATGGTGACAGCACGGTAAGTGAACCACACGGAGGCTAGCGCTCAAGGCTAATACACACAGAGCACTGGACAAATGAGAGAACGTTCAGTACTTCCAGAGCCCTGCGAAGAGAGACCGAGGTCCAACAGCCCCACACAGTCACACCAGGAGGACATCAGGAGGAGAATCAACCATCTCATCACCCTACCCAATCACCTAGCACCATCTGTGCGTGTGTGTGTGCGTGTGGCACATGCGTGTTTCGGACTGTGTGTGTGTGTGTAGTTCTACATCTACACAGGAAGATGATGACTAGATGTGAACGTGTGAAGGGGGCAGAATCAGATACCCAGGGGACGAGTATCCAATCCGCCGCTCAGCCACGAGCACAGGGGAGAAAGCTCCATCTCTCTTTCTCTCTCGTTCTTCTTGCTCTTGCTCCTCCTTCTTTTCCCGCTCTTCTTCCCTCTCCCCATCTCTATTCTTTGCATGGATGAGTGGTGATAATGGTCAGTGTCTGTCACGCAAAGACTGACCCAGATTTAGAGAGAGAGAGAGAGGGAGAGAGAGAGAGAGAGAGAGAGAGAGAGAGAGAGAGAGAGAGAGAGAGAGAGAGAGAGAGAGAGAGATTGTGTACTGTACAAGCAGTCTTTGGCCCATGCAGAGAGGAAATTAGAGAGAGAGAGGATCTCTCCACCCGTGAGAGTTGGGTTCCTCTCAGGTCAGAACCCCACAACCAACACTCTTCACGGGGGTGAGAAAAGTGTCTTCCATGGCACCTCCTCACTACCTCTCTATGGCGAAGGCCTCGGTATGGATGTATTCAGCCCTGTACATAATATAATAATACGAATATATGCCATTTAGCAGATGCTTTTATCCAAAGGGACGTACAGTCATGCGTGAATACATTTTACGCACACCTGGTCCAGGGAATCATTACCACTACTCTGGTGTTAGAAGCGCCATGCTCTACCAACTGAGCTACAAACGACCACAGTCCAACTCATTAGGGCCAATATCCACTGTAGTCTGCTTCTGTATTGATGATGCACTAAGGAGAGGGAACAGCTTCAGAGAGAGAGAGACAGCTACAGGATTCCTGAGAGGTGCCTGGCAGGGCACTGGGCTTTGTAGTTTCTCTCCAATCAAACGTGATCCCAGATCAAAAATGCTAATGTTTATGCTAATCACACATTCCCCCAGTGGCCCCCGCCCTGCCGGCGCCGAGCTCCGTAGCCACGGTTACCGTGGAGGACAGAGAGGGTGGGGGGTTGGAGGGAGCAGGGTGAGAGAGCCATGGAGAGGTTTGTGTTTGCCTGAGGAGAAAGGGCATGTGTCAGTCGGTTTAGACGGCAGGACGGATGGATAGGGCGACAGAGAGGGAGATATCGAAACAGAATGCGGAAGATGAGTGAACATGAAGGATAAGATATTAATCCTTAAGAGCCCTGTAAGTAAAAATCCTAGAAGAAAAAACTAAAATCTGTCAGTTTAAGATAGAGATATCAGCTGTTGCCTGGGCTGCGTCTCAATCCACCACATCCGCATATGTCGGCCTTCCACATCTGCGGTGAGAGTTCGGTGTTTGTAGGACCAGGAAACATCCCAAAAATCGGCCTTCTCACAAAAACATCTGTAGCGTCTGAATGGTTTGGTCTACTCTTATGACCACTCTCTGTTTTGATGTACGATCCACACATGTGTCACGGGACTCGTCTGAAGGTAACCCATACAAACGAATGAAAGTATGGAGGTAATTTTGTGCACCAAAAATTATGTGTAAAAAAACTAAAATATTTTGTGAGCTTCTTATATTTCCTAGATATAGGACAGACACTTCAAGACCTTATCGTTTTTTTATTGTCTATTTTGTCATTTATGAATGTGTTATTCAATGCTTTTCTATGGGCTATAGTAGTAAAAGCCTAATTCAATATTATATCAAATAATTGTAAAATGTTTTGGGGGGATAACTAAAGGGGTCCTACAATTCTAAATCAAATAGCTAAATGATCCATGGTATGACCATCTTAAAACTATTCCGTATGTTATCTTAGTAGAAACCCCATCTCCCCCCAACGGCTTAGACTTTAGAGGTTAAGAGAGGGAGCTGGAAGAGAGCATCCTGCCATCATATGACAGCCACTTTAGGAGCTTAGTCACCATGGTGAAGGGACTGACTGGGGAGGGATATGGATGGAGTGGAGCAAGGGATGAGGAAAACCCTACCCGTCGTACCCTACCATACCCTAATCTAACTGACTTTACCCTACCCTACCATACCCTAATCTAACTGACTTTACCCTACCCTACCATACCCTAATCTAACTGACTTTACCCTACCCTACCATACCCTAATCTAACTGACTTTACCCTACCCTACCTTACCCTAATCTAACGGACTTTACCCTACCCCTACCATACCCTAATCTAACTGACTTTACCCTACCCTACCATACCCTAATCTAACTGACTTTACCCTACCCTACCATACCCTAATCTAACTGACTTTACCCTACCCTACCATACCCTAATCTAACTGACTTTACCCTACCCTACCATACCCTAATCTAACTGACTTTACTCTACCCTACCTTACCCTAATCTAACGGACTTTACCCTACCCTACCTTACCCTAATCTAACTGACTTTACCCTACCCTACCTTACCCTAATCTAACGGACTTTACCCTACCCTACCTTACCCTAATCTAATTGACTTTACCCTACCCTACCTTACCTTAATCTAACTGACTTTACCGTACCCTACCCTACTTTACCCTAATCTAACTGACTTTACCCTACCCTACCTTACCCTAATCTAACTGACTTTACCCTACCCTACCTTACCCTAATCTAACTGACTTTACCCTACCCTACCTTACCCTAATCTAACTTACTTTACCCTACCCTACCTTACCCTAATCTAACTGACTTTACCCTACCCTACACTACCTTACCCTAATCTAACTTACTTTACCCTACCCTACCTTACCCTAATCTAATTTACTTTACCCTACCCTACCATACCCTAATCTAATTGACTTTACCCTACCCTACCTTACCCTAATCTAACTTACTTTACTCTACCCTACCTTACCCTAATCTAACTGACTTTACCCTACCCTACCTTACCCTAATCTAACTGACTTTACCCTACCCTACCTTACCCTAATCTAACTGACTTTACCCTACCCTACTTTACCATAATCTAACTGAATTTACCCTACTTTACCCTAATTTAACTGACTTTACTTTACCTTTACCTTCTCTATACTACCCTCAGTCCAACAATGACATGTGTGTAGAATCTGTGGGCTGCCATCTCTCACTTCTAAGGTGTGGTCACTTGCTGCTTGAGAAAAAGCATGTTTTCTGTCAAAGACGCACGCACAGCCATCACTCTCTCTCTCTCAATCCCTCTCTCTGTCTCTCTCTCTCTCTCTCTCTCTCTTTCTCAATCTCTCTTGCTGCTTGAGAACAAGTATGTTTCCGTCAAAGATGCACAGCCATCTCTCTTTCTCTTTCTCTCTCCGTCCTTCAGCCGTCCTTGCCTGCCCGGTGTGTCTGCCTCCCTCTGCAGCCTGCTTCACTGAGTCAGTGGGAGGCAGCTATGGGAGCTCTCTGTGTGGGAGAGGACCACAGCCTCGCTCTCCCTCTATCTGTCACCTTATCACAACCACGCACACTCCTGCCATCCCTCCCGCTGTCTCCCAATCTCTCTCCCTCCGCATGTGTTGTATATCACTCATTTCCATTTTTTTCTGCTCTCCTTTTCTTTGTTTTTGGAACAAAGGAGGCGTAATCTCCTCTTCTTTCAATCTGTCACTCAGGCGCAGAGTGACAGAGAGGCGTACATGCAGCTTTCGAAAAAAGAGGTGGGAAAAAGAAAGAGATCTAGTTTGATTCTTGAGTCTGTCTGGTAATTCTTCCAAGACAGCCTTTGAAAAAAAGTATTCCGGCTACACTGGATAGAAACAGGCCTTGGTAAAGTTTGACGCTGTTATGATGCTTTGTCATGGTAATGACAGTCACGTCGCCGTAGAAACGCAGTAGAAACACTGTAATCTATCGGGAACACTCCTGTAACCTGACTAACACTTAGGCCAATCTGTTTTAAACTGCAGCAGGCAGACGTGGACTTGCAGAGAGAAAAAGTTGTTTGGTGATGCGCTCATCTTTTCCTGTCCCTGTCACGGCTGTAGCGTGTGGATGAAAAACGTTTGATTGAGATTGCTGCAGTACCAGAGCTAATTTACAGAATGTGATTGCGGAGGCTTAGAGCAGACTCATTATTATCCCCAGTCCTCATATACAGCATGCAGAGCGACAAGTCCGCCAAACATCCCAACAGATGCTCTGTAAAACCGTTACGAGTTCGCTGAAGAATCCTTCCATTCCTTACAATGGCATCTTCATCCTGTTTATGACGGCCATTGTTTTTGCTGTTGTAGCTGGACGTCTGGCAAACTCTGAGATGATAGTTATACGGCAGAATATTACGTTGGTTTAATAATGCTTAGAGAAGCGGATGACCCCCCCCCGTCCCTGACGCCAGCTATGCTGTAGTATTTGACTCGAACTGAGGAAGAGGAGCAGTCACAACGCTGCCTGTCTGATCGAGGACAATGCTGCTGGTACATAACAAGTGATTTGAATCCTAACACGTGATATTGATAGAGGATGGGATTGTGCTTATTATAGACACCATCAAACCAGTTCCCTTTTTTCAGACATGCAGAGAGAAACCCGACTCCGTGCTCGAATGCTGCGTACGATGATTCGCCATTCAACATCAGTGGGATTCTTTGAGCATCCTCTGTACAACATGGTCTAGTGAGTCTTTAGTGGTGCTGTCGGCAGCATCCCGGCTTTTGAGGGGGGGAACAGGAAGTTGTGCGTCAGATTTCCTGCTGCTTCTCGTCCACGATCAGTCACAGCTCTGTTTATGCCCTCCCACCATCTCCTCTCCTCCATTTCTTCTCCTCCACTCCTACCATCTCATCCATCCTCCTCCTCCACTCAAGCGTTCCCACATTGGCCTTGCATGGATTGCGTTACACAAACACGAACGCACACACTGGCAGACAGCATATATACAAGTATACTGTACCCACTCTGAACTATATACACACAACCATTAGGCAAGTGACTGGAAAGGATTACATTAAACGTTGCCTCAGACTCGGGTGGGCAGAGACAAAGTAACAGAAGCAGCAAAGCTTGCCAGCTGTTAGTTTTAGGATAAATGCCACACCAAAATGAAAACTAACAAAGCTGACAGGAAATACTGCTGTTTTAAAAAGCACCCAGCAGTTTTTCTAAAAGCCACGCCATTTCAGGAGCCGCTGAAAGTTCACCCCCGAAGGCAAAGTCCTGGCATACCTACAGGTTTTTATAGCAGGGCTGTGGATTTTAAAATGATGCCCTTTAAAAATCACCATTTGGGGTTGAATTTCAAGCAGGCTCCACAGATCTGTACTTACCCCCCGTGGCGGCGGAGCGCTCCCTGCGTCCCAGGCTGCCTCCCTGGCCGCCTGCAGATACCAACACCTGGTAGTCCTGACCAAACATTCCCCTGGCACTGCCCAGCTCCCAACTCCACCCGTCTGTCTGTCTGCTAGCCCTAAACACACCCAACCTAACCTGCCTGGCTGGCCCCTGAACCCTCTACGGCCCCACAGCCTCTATTCTACACACTGTAAGCACACCCAGTCTAGTCCAGTCTAGTCGGGGGGATGGAGAAACACAGTGCTACTATTCATCCTATGGAATACATGACTGCGCCATCATCAGGCCCTCCCTCTTTACCATTACGGTTCATTGAATGTGTGTGAGAGGAGACCGACCGAGAGAGAGAGAGAGAGAGCGAGAGCAAGAGTTGGAGAGAGAGAGAGAGCAAGGAAGAGCAAGAGAGGAAGAGAGAGAGAAAGAGCGCAGAAGAGAGGAAATGAGAGGGAGAGAGAAAGTGTGTGTGTGGATAGGGATGCTTCCTGATGCACAAGAATGGTGGACCTTTGAAATATATGAGGAGAGTACACACACACACAGTAGCCTACTAAATTCTCTCAACATCTGTCCTCTTCAGCCGCATGGTTATTCACAGTCAGGATGGAGACGAGTGCTTGAGGGTGCACAAGCACTTCTCTTCTCCCTCTGCTCTCTTTTTCTCTCTCTTTCTTTCTCTCTTTCACTTCCCTTCCCTCTCCCTATGTGAAAGGCCTTTCCTGGGCCGTATGAAAGGTCTGGGATGAAAGGATTGTCCTGGAGGATAGAGTGATTACAGGAGCAGAGCTCGCTGCCCAAGGTGCTGCCTCTCTCTCTCTCTCTCTCTCTCTCTCTCTCTCTCTCTCTCTCTCTCTCTCTCTCTCTCTCTCTCTCTCTCTCTCCTCTCTCTCTCTCTCTCTCTCTCTCTCTCTCTCTCTCTCTCTCTCTCTCTCTCTCTCTCTCTCTCTCTCTCTCTCTCTCTCTCTCTCTCTCTCTCTCTCTCTCTCTCTCTCTCTCTCTTCCTCTCTCTCTTCCTCTCTCTCTCTGAATCCCCCTCATCTCCACAAAGAGCCACATCGGCTTTGTCACTACAGAACACACGCACGCACGCACGCACGAGCACGCACACACACACACACACACACACACACACAGTTACAGATTACTTCACCAATACACTCAGTCAGACACTAATGTTCATGTACTGTACTGAGATCCTGTAATATCATTTCACACAGGCACTACACATTAATACACACTGCCACACGTACAATGAGTGCAGTGACACATATATCTGCCTATGTTCACGTCACACTTTCCCTGGCACTATTCATCACGCTCACACACACGCTCACATTAATGAGCAGAAACTCCTGCCACCTCAATCCTCAGAGTTTCTCTCCCTCTCTCTCAAATACGCACGGATGTTCCTCCGTGTTTCTTGCCATGTTAAATGCCACTCAGAAAAGGCCTGAGGACATGGGAGCCGAACGGAGCAGGCGGCAGGACTCTGTGTTTCCTCCTGTAAAGTGGGCCACATTCAGTAACTGGGAAAGCGAGACACCACAGAAGACATGTAGGAAGGACTACTACAGGGCTGGCATTAACAATGTGCTCAAGTCAGTTTGAACGCATCTGAACACGCCCTCCGTGTGGACATGGCCCTGTGACGTCAAAAGGTGTTTTCAAAGTGCCTGAGAACACCAGAAAAAGATAGCAGTGGAGGTGAGGCGGAGTGGAGGTGGACATTGCCTGGTGTGGTGCCTGTGGAACCATGGCCCCTGTCAGAGTTCTATCCAAATGCTACAGAGCGCCTTAGGAGAGGACAGCACCACATAGCACGGCCTGAGCTAGCACGGTGAGAGGACAAGCACAGAGAAAAGCAGCCCACCAACGAGCAGAGATCAATAATGCTCATTCGTATTACCGCAACCACATTTTACAGTCACTCCATCTACTGCCAAGATTTAAGCAACACCTGTAAATCTGCCATAGGGGGCACCATGGATGTGATTCCATTCAAATAGAAGTGATTGAAATGACTTGGCCCTCATGCAAGCTGTATAGTATGCATGTTTTCCTTCAGAGAATATAAGTTATGAAGCGTTGTGAATTACAGGAGGCGTTCAGAGTCCAGTGACAGCCAGGCAGTATGTATCGGGTGGTGGTAGTTAGCCCCATGCAGCCACTGAAGTTTCCTTCTCTCAGACGGACAGCCAGTCAGTCAGTCAGTACGGCGTTTGACTCTGCTGTGAGTCCTCCAACACACGGCTGCAGAGGACACACCTACCGCCAACCTGAAACTGCTGTGCTTGCAGCCACGCAATTACCCTCCATTCAACCCAAGAGACAATACACAAACACACAAATACACAAACACACAAACATAACCCCTGTATCCTTCAAATTTGCCCGATGTCCCCCCCCCGTCCCCCCCCCACACACACACACACAAATGTGCCTCTTATTTTTTGCTAGCGTCCAATTAGACTGATTATGTGTCAGAGAGGGAAGCGTGCTATAGTGATTATGATAATGGTGGTGTAACAGAGACTTCCTTCTCGAATGCAGCACAGGTGCAAGAGAGCAGAAAAGCCATCGATATTCCATGCCTGAGCCTTGGTGCACAAGAGGCCTGAACATGTTTCAGCCGAGGACAAAAAAATGAGGAATAAAAGGAAGCCTTGTCTTCTCCGCGACAGAGTCGTTTATGCTGGATTTGGAATGGAAGTTCGAGGTGTCTCGTCTTGATTTCTCTCATTTGCTCGAAAGCCAATTTAAGTAAACCGCTGAAAAAGCTGTAGGAGCACAAAAGCCATTCAAATGGCCTACGGGTTTTCATAGACTTCACGGAGGAGTAGCGGATTGGTCGGATTCACAGACTCGAGCGTGAGAGAGTGAAATCACAACTGACGACCTTCACACTCGTCAATGACACCAAAGCCCCATTTTGACTGCATCTTTGCATCTTGAAAGTGCCCAGTAGACTATTTAAAATAATACAATCATTTTTGTGCTGTCAACCTGTCTTTCCAGGTGGTCAGGAGGACAGACCACTGACCTGATTGTCCCTGTGGCGTCTGGGCCATCATAGGGTGTAGTCTCTATGACGGGGAGGCTTTCACATGGCAGCAGCCAGGCAAAAAAGTTGGCACAGTGAGGTATCTGGATGGACTGACCTGAGGTGCGTCCGAAAGCCCTATGTGCCTTGGTCAGATGTAGTGCACTTGATAGGGAATAGGGTTCCATCTCAGCCCTGGCCACAGGAAGAGTATGTAGAGGAGAGAAAAAGAACAGAACAAAGTGTCCCTTGACTTATGCGTCAAACACCCACCGACAGAACAGAAAGAGAATAAAAATCAATACGACCTCATGCTATTGCCAGGCAGCGCAGCGGAACATTCAGCTGTGGAGATGAGACGAGAGGGAGAAGGAGGGGGAGAGAGAGATACAGAGGAAAGGAGGGAGAGAGAGGAGATGAGAAGAGGAGAGAAGGGATCAGGGAGGTCTCCGGAACATTCTGAAGGCCAATGCTGCTCTCTTTCGTTAGATTTCTGCTCGTTCCTTCTCACTGCACATTGTTGATGCTTTCTCTACCTAAACTCTACCTCTCTCTACCTCTGTATGCTGTGTCTTCCCCCTCTCTCTCCTCTATGTATGCTGTGTCTTCCCCCTTTCTCTCCTCTCTGTATGCTGTGTCTTCCCCCTCTCTCTCCTCTCTGTATGCTGTGTCTTCCCCCTCTCTCTCCTCTCTGTATGCTGTGTCATCCCCCTCTCTCTCCTCTCTGTATGCTCTCTTCCCCCTCTCACTCCCCTCTGTATGCTGTGTCTTCCCCCTCTCTCTCCTCTATGTATGATGTGTCTTCCCCCTCTCTCTACCTCTCTGTATGCTGTGTCTTCCCCCTCTCTCTCCTCTCTGTACGCTGTGTCTTCCCCCTCTCTCTCCTCTCTGTATGCTGTGTCTTCCCCCTCTCCTCTCTGTATGCTGTGTCTTCCCCCTCTCTTTCCTCTCTGTATGCTGTGTCTTCCCCCTCTCTCTCCTCTCTGTATGCTGTGTCTTCCCCCTCTCCTCTCTGTATGCTGTGTCTTCCCCCTCTCTCTCCTCTCTGTATGCTGTGTCTTCCCCATCTCTCTCCTCTCTGTATGATGTGTCTTCCCCCTCTCTCTCCTCTCTGTATGCTGTGTCATCCCCCTCTCTTTACCTCTCTGTATGCTGTGTCTTCCCCCTCTCTCTCGTCTCTGTATGCTGTGTCTTCCCCATCTCTCTCCTCTCTGTATGCTGTCTCGTCCCCCTCTCTTTACCTCTCTGTATGCTGTGTCTTCCCCCTCTCTCTCCTCTCTGTATGCTGTGTCATCCCCCTCTCTTTACCTCTCTGTATGCTGTGTCTTCCCCCTCTCTCTCCTCTCTGTATGCTGTGTCTTCCCCATCTCTCTCATCTCTGTATGCTGTCTCTTCCCCCTCTCTCTCCTCTCTGTATGCTGTGTCATCCCCCTCTCTTTACCTCTCTGTATGCTGTGTCTTCCCCCTCTCTCTCCTCTCTGTATGCTGTGTCTTCCCCATCTCTCTCATCTCTGTATGCTGTCTCTTCCCCCTCTCTCTCCTCTCTGTATGCTGTGTCATCCCCCTCTCTTTACCTCTCTGTATGCTGTGTCTTCCCCCTCTCTCTCCTCTCTGTATGCTGTGTCTTCCCCATCGCTCTCCTCTCTGTATGCTGTGTCATCCCCCTCTCTTTACCTCTCTGTATGCTGTGTCTTCCCCCTCTCTCTCCTCTCTGTATGCTGTGTCATCCCCCTCTCTTTACCTCTCTGTATGCTGTGTCTTCCCCCTCTCACTCCCCTCTGTATGCTGTGTCTTCCCCCTCTCTCTCCTCTCTGTATGCTGTGTCTTCCCCCTCTCTCTCCTCTCTGTATGCTGTGTCTTCCCCCTCTCTTTACCTCTCTGTGTGCTGTGTCTTCCCCCTTTCTCTCCTCTCTGTATGCTGTGTCTTCCCCCTCTCTCTCCTCTCTGTATGCTGTGTCTTCCCCCTCTCTCTCCTCTCTGTATGCTGTGTCATCCCCCTCTCTCTCCTCTCTGTATGCTGTCTCTTCCCCCTCTCACTCCCCTCTGTATGCTGTGTCTTCCCCCTCTCTCTCCTCTATGTATGATGTGTCTTCCCCCTCTCTCTACCTCTCTGTATGCTGTGTCTTCCCCCTCTCTCTCCTCTCTGTATGCTGTGTCTTCCCCATCTCTCTCCTCTCTGTATGCTGTGTCATCCCCCTCTCTTTACCTCTGTATGCTGTGTCTTCCCCCTCTCTCTCCTCTCTGTATGCTGTCTCTTCCCCCTCTCACTCCCCTCTGTATGCTGTGTCTTCCCCCTCTCTCTCCTCTATGTATGATGTGTCTTCCCCCTCTCTCTACCTCTCTGTATGCTGTGTCTTCCCCCTCTCTCTCCTCTCTGTATGCTGTCTCTTCCCCCTCTCACTCCCCTCTGTATGCTGTGTCTTCCCCCTCTCTCTCCTCTATGTATGATGTGTCTTCCCCCTCTCTCTACCTCTCTGTATGCTGTGTCTTCCCCCTCTCTCTCCTCTCTGTATGCTGTGTCTTCCCCATCTCTCTCCTCTCTGTATGCTGTGTCATCCCCCTCTCTTTACCTCTGTATGCTGTGTCTTCCCCCTCTCTCTCCTCTCTGTATGCTGTGTCATCCCCCTCCCTTTACCTCTCATCCCCCTCTCTTTACCTCTCTGTATGCTGTGTCTTCCCCCTCTCACTCCCCTCTGTATGCTGTGTCTTCCCCCTCTCTCTCCTCTCTGTATGCTGTGTCTTCCCCCTCTCTCTCCTCTCTGTATGCTGTGTCTTCCCCCTCTCTTTACCTCTCTGTGTGCTGTGTCTTCCCCCTCTCTCTCCTCTCTATATGCTGTGTCTTCCCCCTCTCTCTCCTCTCTGTATGCTGTGTCTTCCCCCTCTCTCTCCTCTCTGTATGCTGTCTCTTCCCCCTCTCACTCCTCTCTGTATGCTGTGTCTTCTCCCTCTCTCTCCTCTATGTATGCTGTGTCTTCCCCCTCTCTCTCCTTTCTGTATGCTGTGTCTTCCCCCTCTCTCTCCTCTATGTATGCTGTGTCTTCCCCCTCTCTCTTCTCTCTGTATGCTGTGACTTCCCCCTCTCTCTCCTCTTTCTCCTCTCTCTACCTCTCTGTATGCTGTGTCTTACAACTCTCTCTCCTCTCTGTATGCTGTGTCTTCCCGCTCTCTCTCCTCTATGTATGCTGTGTCTTCCCCCTCTCTCTCCTCTCTGCATGCTGTGTCTTCCCCCTCTCTCTACCTCTCTGTATGCTGTGTCTTCCCCCTCTCTCTCCTCACTGTATGCTGTGTCTTCCCCCTCTCTCTCCTCTCTGTATGATGTGTCTTCCCCCTCTCTCTCCTCTCTGTATGCTGTGTCTTCCCTCTCTCTCTCCTCTCTGTATGCTGTGTCTTCCCCCTCTCTCCTCTCTGTATGCTGTGTCTTCCCCCCTCTCTCTCCTCTCTGTATGCTGTGTCTTCCCCCCTCTCTCTCCTCTCTGTATGCTGTGTCTTCCCCCTCTCTCTCCTCTCTGTATGCTGTGTCTTCCCCCTCTCTCTCCTCTCTGTATGCTGTCTCTTCCCCCTCTCACACCTCTCTGTATGCTGTGTCTTCCCCCTCTCTCTCCTCTATGTATGCTGTGTCTTCCCCCTCTCTCTTCTCTCTGTATGCTGTGTCTTCCCCCTCTCTCTCCTCTCTGTATGCTGTGTCTTCCCCCCTCTCTCTCCTCTCTGTATGCTGTGTCTTCCCCCTCTCTCTCCTCTCTGTATGCTGTGTCTTCCCCCTCTCTATCTTCTCTGTATGCTGTGTCTTCCCCCTCTCTCTCTTCTCTGAATGCTGTGTCTTCCCCCTCTCTCTCCTCTATGTATGCTGTGTCTGCCCCTCTCTCTCTTCTCTGAATGCTGTGTCTTCCCCCTCTCTATCTTCTCTGTATGCTGTGTCTTCCCCCTCTCTCTCTTCTCTGTATGCTGTGTCTTCCCCCTCTCTCTCCTCTCTGAATGCTGTGTCTTCCCCCTCTCTATCTTCTCTGTATGCTGTGTCTGCCCCTCTCTGTCTTCTCTGAATGCTGTGTCTTCCCCCTCTCTATCTTCTCTGTATGCTGTGTCTTCCCCCTCTCTCTCTTCTCTGTATGCTGTGTCTGCCCCTCTCTCTCTTCTCTGAATGCTGTGTCTTCCCCCTCTCTATCTTCTCTGTATGCTGTGTCTTCCCCCTCTCTATCTTCTCTGTATGCTGTGTCTGCCCCTCTCTCTCCTCTCTGTATGCTGTGTCTTCCCCCTCTCTATCTTCTCTGTATGCTGTGTCTTCCCCCTCTCTCTCTTCTCTGTATGCTGTGTCTTCCCCCCTCTCTCTCCTGTCTGTATGCTGTGTCTTCCCCCTCTCTCTCCTCTCTGTATGCTGTCTCTTCCCCCTCTCACTCCTTTCTGTATGCTGTGACTTCCCCCTCTCTCTCCTCGTTCTCCTCTCTATCCTCTCTGTATGCTGTGTCTTCCCCCTCTCTCTCCTCTCTGTATGCTGTGTCTTCCCCCTCTCTCTCCTCTCTGTATGCTGTGACTTCCCCCTCTCTCTCCTCGTTCTCCTCTCACTCCTCTCTGTATGCTGTGTCTTCCCCCTCTCTCTCTTCTCTGAATGCTGTGTCTTCCCCCTCTCTCTCCTCTCTGTATGCTGTGTCTTCCCCCTCTCTCTCCTCTCTGTATGCTGTCTCTTCCCCCTCTCACTCCTCTCTGTATGTTGTGTCTTCTCCCTCTCTCTCCTCTATGTATGCTGTGTCTTCCCCCTCTCTCTCCTTTCTGTATGCTGTGTCTTCCCCCTCTCTCTCCTCTATGTATGCTGTGTCTTCCCCCTCTCTCTTCTCTCTGTATGCTGTGACTTCCCCCTCTCTCTCCTTTTTCTCCTCTCTCTACCTCTCTGTATGCTGTGTCTTACAACTCTCTCTCCTCTCTGTATGCTGTGTCTTCCCCCTCTCTCTACCTCTCTGTATGCTGTGTCTTACAACTCTCTCTCCTCTCTGTATGCTGTGTCTTCCCCCTCTCACTCCCCTCTGTATGCTGTGTCTTCCCCCTCTCTCTCCTCTCTGTATGCTGTGTCTTCCCCCTCTCTCTCCTCTCTGTATGCTGTGTCTTCCCTCTCTCTTTACCTCTCTGTGTGCTGTGTCTTCCCCCTCTCTCTCCTCTCTGTATGCTGTGTCTTCCCCCTCTCTCTCCTCTCTCTATGCTGTGTCTTCCCCCTCTCTCTCCTCTCTGTATGCTGTCTCTTCCCCCTCTCACTCCTCTCTGTATGCTGTGTCTTCTCCCTCTCTCTCCTCTATGTATGCTGTGTCTTCCCCCTCTCTCTCCTTTCTGTATGCTGTGTCTTCCCCCTCTCTCTCCTCTATGTATGCTGTGTCTTCCCCCTCTCTCTTCTCTCTGTATGCTGTGACTTCCCCCTCTCTCTCCTCTTTCTCCTCTCTCTACCTCTCTGTATGCTGTGTCTTACAACTCTCTCTCCTCTCTGTATGCTGTGTCTTCCCTCTCTCTACCTCTCTGTATGCTGTGTCTTCCCCCTCTCTCTACCTCTCTGTATGCTGTGTCTTCCCCCTCTCTCTACCTCTCTGTATGCTGTGTCTTCCCCCTCTCTCTCCTCTCTGTATGCTGTGTCTTCCCCCTCTCTCCTCTCTGTATGCTGTGTCTTCCCCCTCTCTCTACCTCTCTGTATGCTGTGTCTTCCCCCTCTCTCTCCTCTCTGTATGCTGTGTCTTCCCCCTCTCTCTCCTCTCTGTATGCTGTGTCTTCCCCCTCTCTCTCCTCTCTGTATGCTGTGTCTTCTCCTTCTCTCTCCTCTCTGTATGCTGTGTCTTCCCCCTCTCTCTCCTCTCTGTATGCTGTGTCTTCCCCCTCTCTCTCCTCTCTGTATGCTGTGTCTTCCCCCTCTCTCTCCTCTCTGTATGCTGTGTCTCCCCCCCCCCCTCTCTCAGACACAGTCTGTTCTAGAACCTGGACCGCTGATTTATCTGGTTCAATCTGATAACTATTCACACTCCCCTAACTCTCACATCTCATATGTGTCATACATTACGCAGTGCGTGTGTGTGTTTGTGTGTGTGTGTGTGTGTGTGTGTGTGTGTGTGTGTGTGTGTGTGTGTGTGTGTGTGTGTGTGTGTGTGTGTGTGTGTGTGTGTGTGTGTGTGTGTGTGTGTGTGTGTGTGTGTGTGTGTGTGTGTTTGTGTATAGAACTTCTGTCGATTCTCCCCTCATCTAATTGTAGTAGATACATAATTTCCTGTCCAATATTCTCGTATAACCTACAATGTTAAATTGATGATAGCGCATTAATCTCACAAACGTCCTTCCAGAAATTGCCCTCAAGATATAACTGAATCAAAAACTCTTACTAGACAAAACATCCATTTGCTGAAGTCAACTATTTGTTTACACACCACCCACAGGGCACAGAGATCAATTCAATGTCTATTCCATGTTGGTTCAACGTCATTTCATTGAAATAACGAGGAAACAATGTTAATTCAACCAGTGTGTACCCAGTGTGTACCCAGTGTGTACCCAGTGTGTACCCAGTGTGTACCCAGTGGACATTCAGGACATTGGACACAGGACAGTGGACATTCAGGAAACTGTACACAGGACAGTGAACAGTGGACACAGGACACAGGACAGTGAACATTCCGGACATTCAGTGCTCAGACTGCCACAAACACTGCTTTCAAATCAACTGGCACAAAATGTTGGGCAACTCAGCTACTACATTCTATAATCAGATAAAGTTGTAGTAATGATCTACAAAGTGTCATTAACACATGCCATATAAATTAACTATTAATGCACATGTAAGTGTGTGTATCAAGCATCTCCGAGTAGGAGTGCTGATCTAGGAACAGTTTTACATTTTGGATCATAATAATGAGGGTCACACACACACACACACACACACACACACACACACACACACACACACACACACACACACACACACACACACACACACACACACACACACACACACACACACACACACACATACACACAGCAGGAGGGCTCTGAGGGACACACACACACACACACACACACACACACACACAGACATATACACACAGCAGGATGGCTCTGAGGGACACACACACACAGACACACAGCAGGAGGGCTCTGAGACACACACACACACACACACACACACACACACACACACACACACACACACACACACACACACACACACACACACACACACACACACACACACACACAGCAGGAGGGCTCTGAGGGACACACACACATACACACACAGACATATACATTTACATTACATTTACATTTAAGTCATTTAGCAGACGCTCTTATCCAGAGCGACTTACAAATTGGTGCATTCACCTTATGACATCCAGTGGAACAGCCACTTTACAATAGTGCATCTAGATCTTATAAGGAGGGGGGGGGGGGGCAGAAGGATTGCTTTATCCTATCCTAGGTATTCCTTGAAGAGGTGGGGTTTCAGGTGTCTCCGGAAGGTGGTGATTGACTCCGCTGTCCTGGCGTCGTGAGGGAGTTTGTTCCACCATTGGGGTGCCAGAGCAGCGAACAGTTTTGACTGGGCTGAGCGGGAACTGTACTTCCTCAGTGGTAGGGAGGCGAGCAGGCCAGAGGTGGATGAACGCAGTGCCCTTGTTTGGGTGTAGGGCCTGATCAGAGCCTGAAGGTACTGAGGTGCCGTTCCCCTCACAGCTCCGTAGGCAAGCACCATGGTCTTGTAGCGGATGCGAGCTTCAACTGGAAGCCAGTGGAGAGAGCGGAGGAGCGGGGTGACGTGAGAGAACTTGGGAAGGTTGAACACCAGACGGGCTGCGGCGTTCTGGATATACACACAGCAGGAGGGCTCTGAGGGACACACACACACAGACACACAGCAGGAGGGCTCTGAGAGACACACACACACACATATACACACAGCAGGAGGGCTCTGAGGGACACACAGACACACAGACACACAGCAGGAGGGCTCTGAGGGACACATACACACACACACATACACACAGCAGGAGGGCTCTGAGGGACACACACATACACAGACACACAGCAGGAGGGCTCTGAGGGACACACACATACACAGACACACAGCAGGAGGGCTCTGAGGGACACAAACACACAGACACACAGCAGGAGGGCTCTGAGAGATACACACACACACACACACATATTCACACAGCAGGAGGGCTCTGAGGGACACAAACACACAGACAGACACACAGCAGGAGGGCTCTGAGAGACACAGACACACAGACACACAGCAGGAGGGCTCTGAGAGACACACACACACACACATATACACACAGCAGGAGGGCTCTGAGGGACACACAGACACACAGACACACAGCAGGAGGGCTCTGAGGGACACAAACACACAGACAGACACACAGCAGGAGGGCTCTGAGAGAAACACACACAGACACACAGCAGGAGGGCTCTGAGGGACACACACACATACACACAGACACGCAGCAGGAGGGCTCTGAGGGACACACAGACACACAGACACACAGCAGGAGGGCTCTGAGGGACACAAACACACAGACAGACACACAGCAGGAGGGCTCTGAGAGAAACACACACAGACACACAGCAGGAGGGCTCTGAGGGACACACACACACATACACACAGACACGCAGCAGGAGGGCTCTGAGGGACACACACACACAGACACACAGCAGGAGGGCTCTGAGAGACACAAACACACAGACACACAGCAGGAGGGCTCTGAGGGACACAAACACACAGACACACAGCAGGAGGGCTCTGAGAGATACACACACACACACACACATATTCACACAGCAGGAGGGCTCTGAGGGACACACAGACACACAGACACACAGCAGGAGGGCTCTGAGGGACACAAACACACAGACACACAGCAGGAGGGCTCTGAGAGATACAAACACACAGACAGACACACAGCAGGAGGGCTCTGAGGGACACACAGACACACAGCAGGAGGGCTCTGAGGGACACATACACACACACACATACACACACAACAGCAGGGATCTGAGGGACACACACACCCACACACAGCCCCCCTAAATGTGGATTATGAAATACTTTTTACATAACACATTTTTGCTATCGTTCTTTTTTTACATCCGTTGTTAGACAGTGGCAACGATGATGATTATGAACATGGTCTTATGCCTGCAATGCAGTGAAGAAAACGATATGACAGCAATAACGTCTAATGTAACTGGCCCCTCTAACAGTACAACTGGCCCCAGCTTGCCCCCCCCCCCCCCCCAGTTGAAATGGTCTAGAACCGCCACTGGGTGAATGAAAACATACGAACAGACTGTTAATGAAAAGGCATGATCACTATCTCTTATGTGTTCAAATGTGTAACCAAGGTGGTTCAGTGAACCATGTGATGAGTAACGATGCCTAAGACCTGAAGACTTGCAAGTCTAACATTGTCTTAGGAGCCATGGGCTTCAACCTAGTTGGTCAGGTGTGTGTGTGTGTGCGTCTGTGACTACTGATTACCATCCTCTTCCTCACTTACAGTTTTTTACAATCACTTTGGCACCAATTTCAGAACCTTGTGGTCATTTTTCAAAACTCTAGACACAAAACTCAAAACGGTCATCACTTGTAACACAGGCTGTCCAATGTTGATAACATTGCATTGTGCATTCATATCTTTAAAGAAACCTTGCACTTGCAGAATCATTGGTTCAAATAACTAATTTATCATGAAATACCATAGAAACATTCATTTAGATCACCCACACACAAGATACCGATAGTTTCACTGTGTAGTTGTTCATACAATCATTAGATATTGTAGTACAAAATATGTGACATATGTTTCATTGTGGTACTACACGTAAATACATCACTATAAAAGGACTAGTAGAGAGAATACTACGGACACAGTGGAATCATTGAAGAAAATCTGAAATGTATTGATGAAATACAATAAAATCACAACATAGGTTTCTTTGAATCAAAGCAAAAATAATTAGCTACAAAAAAAGAAAATAACTACAGTAAAATGTAACCTGGCTTACTGTACAAAGCAAAACAAAGGATTGTCCTATATTTCCATCAACTCTGTCTTGTGGATTTGGCCACAGGTTCTCATCCACATTACAATGGATGTTTTCATTAGCCAAACATCTTGGGAAGAATTTTTGGGCGAATCCAGGCCTGACACTGGTCTTCCGTGATGTCATTGCATGCGTCATTCATGGCCTGGAGAAGGGTGGCTTGTTCGTGAGGGCGCCTATCATATACCTTCCACCTCCATGTGGAGAAAAATGTAAAATTAACCCTCAATCGGGTTAAGGAAAGGAGAGTATGGGGGTAAGTACAGGATGGTAAATTGTGGATGGGCCTGAAACCATGCTTGCACCATTTGAGCATGGTGGAACCTGGCATTATCCCACACAATGACATAGGTCATGCCATCAGCTCTACAGACCTGATTTAGCCCATCAAGGAAGGTTATATTCGAACAGCGAATCATGTGGCTGCCTGCAACTCAATATGTAGAGTATTAGATGTTGTTCGACCAAACATTAGAACGAGCAAGATGCGTCATCTAAGCAACTTTGACCGTGGTATGATTGTTGATGCCACACATGGTGATTCTAGCATCTCAGAAACAGCTGCCTTCCTGGGATTTTAACACACTACAGTCTCTAGAGTTTACAGAGAATGGTACGATAAACAAAACACATTCAGTGAGCTGCAGTTCTGTGGGCAAAAACACCTTGTTAATGAGAGAGTTCAGAGGAGAATGTCCAGACTCATTCAAGCTAACAGAAAGGACACAAATGCTGAAATAACAGCTATTTAAACAGTGGTGTACAGAATGGCATCTCTTAACGTACAACACCGTGAATAATTCAGGCTGTTGTGGAGGAAAAAGGGGGTCCTACCCAGTACTAGATAGGTGTACCTAATAAAGTGACCGGTGAGTGTACAGTAATGTCAAATCTGAAAACATGGTCTGGAAAAGTGGTACATGGGACCATAGAAACAGTGTCTGATAAAGAAATGATGATGAAATATTACATCCATAGATAATGTAGTCCAATTGGTTCATGTTCCACAGTAATTGGTGTCAATGGATCTCGTTATCCTGAAACTTTCATGATCTAAACATGGAATATAGTTTCCATAAAGCTATGCATTAAGAGTAATGCAACAGTGTGAATTGCATTTTGAAATGGTAATACTTTGATGTTAAGTTGTGTCATTTTGAACAGGTGATTTTAGTTCAAAGGTGTTATCTTTATGTGTATCGTATCCAAGCAATTGGAAAAAGTGTTCGAGTTTTGAAAAATGTGCATTTTGATCATTGGTTGTGAGTTTTGTGTCTAGAGTTTTGAAAAATGACACCAAGGTTCCGAAATTAGTGCCAAAGTGATTGTAAAAAACTGTAATAGCTAGAACTGGGTCTGGGCTGTAGGCCCAGGTCTGTAGTCCAATGGGTTGATGACAACTGACTAAAACAAAAACGCTTTGAAGTACACAAACAAATAAGTGAAACCATGCTAGACACAAGAAAGTGTTTGTGTGTCTCTGTCTGAGTATGTAACTTATTAAGCTGGCGAGCCAGTGAGTTTTTGTGTGTTTGTGTCAACATGGCAGAAAAAGGGCCAATGTGATGAGAGAAGAATAATGACTGCTGATTAGTACCTCTGTCTTCTGCACCCAGACATGAGTTTTATTGTACTTCCGTAGACCCGTGTTTTACTGTCCACCAGCTGCCTGTATCATATTACAGAGGGGGAAAGCACCAAAACAAAGTCGTTTTTTAGATTTAATTTGTTTTTGTAAGGCAGAGTCAGGAAAGGCATAAACCAATAAGGAGAGGTCCACAGTGACATGCAGCTAACTTTACCCTGGCATTTTCTACTATGGCAGGGAAGCAGAATGGTTTTAATGAAAGCGGTAATATACAAGCGGCGCCCTGGGAACGCAACACGCATCAATAATTCTGGGGCTGTATAAATATCTGCCGCTCCATTCCTGGGTTGGTGTCAGCAGCGTCGTGAGTGGAAAAAAAAGTGATTTACGCTGTTACCCAAGTTTTTAGCTGATGCACACATTCTGCCTCTATTATAATCTGGACAGGGGTTGGACTGAAGTAGGGCAGGCCAGCCCTCTGGAGGGGGGTGTGTGTGTGTGTGTGTGTGTGCGTGTGCGCGCGTCTGAAGCGTGTGTGTGTGTGTGTGTGTGTCTGCCTGCTTGCGTGTATGCGTGTGCTGAACAATAAACACAAACGCAGCCTCGTGTGATTGATCCTTTTTTTAAATGAATGTTGTCCTTGAGCTGTTCTTGTCTATTAATGTTATGTATTATGTCATGTTTCATGTATTGTGAGGACCCCAGGAAGAGTAGATGTTTTTGCAACAGCTAATGGGGATCCTGATAAAATACCCAATATTTACCCTCTGTCTCGTTCAAAGTAGACACCATCTCTGTGGCATCTGTTTGGCAGCAGGGGGAGCGGAGCAAGCCGGGGTCGATATGCCCCTCTCTCTGCCAACACTGATTGGGCGCTAGCCTTTCATTACAGCCCTGCTGCCATTGTTGTCGGTCCACAGGAGGGGAGCGAGTTGCTGCCATCCAGAAGGGGGACTCGTCCTTTTCCCATCCTGCCCATCGATTGGCATAGTACCCTGGTGAGCTGAGATACGGCCGGTGTGAGACAAACAGCTCCCCTGGCCTGGCAGACTACAGTAGCAGGACACCTGGCTGACTACAGTAGCAGGACACCTGGCACGCCAACCCCAACGGAGCAGCTACAGGGAGCTACACGCTCAGCCCCTCACTGCAGAGCTGGAGATAACGGAGCAATCAGCAGTAAACACAGGTCTCTGATTAACACAGACACACAGACACACAGACACACAGACACACAGACACACAGACACACAGACACACACGCACACAGGTTTGCATCCTGCCGACACAGAGAAGGGGTCATAAGGTCAGAGCTGCTCCAGTTTGTTTTTCAAACAGGTGTTGGTGGATTTGTGTTTGATGTGTTGCCGACGGGGATGGGAACGCGCGCAGAACGACGTGAGCTGTTGCTTGGAAGTCTGTCTGGGTCAAAAGAGGAAACGGATACATTCACTGGGCTAGAAACAGAGAGCTAAAAGGCTTTTCGAGGGAGCAGTGGACTCTTCAAACACAAAACGTGCCGTGTGTGTGTGATGTACTATCTCTCTCTCTCTCTCTCTCTCTACGTAGTGTGCAGTAGAGGTAATTGGCCGGTGCAGGGTGGGAGTGAGTGAGTGCAGTGGTATTGCCATGGCGATGCCAGTGTGATAAGCAGCACCGATGTTTCGTTCCACCGCTTTATTTCACAAGAGCAGGTTGAAGTCGGCTTCTTGTCTCTACATACCCGTTTACTACCTATCGCCACCCCACTTCAACCTCTCAGCATCCACAACAACACTGGTGAGATCACGTGTTTCTGGTTTCCTAGTAACCGGTGGAGGAAAGAGGAAGTGGGAGGAAGGAGAGGGATGTGGAGATGGATTTTCACCTTCTGTGTGTGTGTGTGTGTGTGTGTGTGTGTGTGTGTGTGTGTGTGTGTGTGTGTGTGTGTGTGTGGTTGTGTGTAAACGGTGCTCATTATGGGCGGTAGAGGAAGCATGTTTCCCAGCCATTACAGCATTCACACTGAGCTCTGTGTTTGGCAGAGCGGCCCTCCACACCCACCTACTTCCTCCTCTATAGGAGTGTTATTGAGCAAGGTCAAACATCAGGGGCCTTCCTCTCCCTGCAATAAAACAGCCCTGGAAAACCCCCAGTCACTCTCTATTACACACAGTAGCTGCCAATAACACACACACATACACCCTGGTTCATTATCCCCTTTATATGCATCTCTAGTTATATATTTTCTCTTCACATAATATGATAACTCCCTCTCCGATTACTCTCTATGCTGCTTGCTTTCCTCTCACTGCCATTAACAGACACACACTGTGGTCCTCCCACTATCTCCCACTCACTGTCACTGGCATCTGAACAGTCTTTCCTTAAATGTGAACAAAGTACAGGCTACGGTCTGAGGATGACTTTCTACTGTGTTCTCCACACAGGCTGAATACACAATAACATCTGGACACAGTGTTAAACACACCAACACCCAATTAGAGCCAAAGAGATTGTCAGATGATGATGATTAAAGCCAGACCTTGAGAGAGGACAAGCCTCCACCCACACACACACACACACACACACACACACACACACACACACACACACACACACACACACACACACACACACACACACACACACACACACACACACACACACACACACACACACACACACACACACACACACACACACACACACACACACACACACACACACACACACACGTGACAGGTGTGACTCATTTGCATGTAATCAGAAACAAGAATTTCTAATGGCTAATTGACTGGTCATGTGATTTGAGCTGAACGTATTTATACCCCCCACCCACAGGAAATAATGCAGTCTGGAGGCATGGTGGAGCCTTGTGTTAGAGAGCTTATGGATGATGCATCCGGTGAGAGAGCACATGGCTCATGGAGTTTGTGCTGTAAAAAAGATGGACACCTGTCTGCTGGGCTGGGCTGTGTCGCTTCCTGTGCCCCTTTGTTTTCTTTGTCTTGGTTTGTGTGTGTCTATGTTGGTTCTAACTAGGTTTTTAAAGCTAAAAGTAACCAAAAAATTGATTTATGTCAATGAAATATGAAGACAAAGATATGTAACTGAATTGAGACAAGGAAGTGTGCTGGAACCGTGATGAAACCCATGCCTTAAAATAAATGTGTTAAACTGTCATTTTGTTGACTGTCACTATCCACCTTGTGATACACACACAGACACACACACACACGCAGCTACAGAAGTTGTGGCCAATCTGGCCAGTCTGTATCTTTGTCGACTGTAAATAGTGGACCAAACAGCTAATGTATTGGGCTGTGTTAAAGTCCTTCCTTCCCCATTAGTGCTTTAGACTGAGTCATAGGAGATAGATGCCACCCAGCTAATCGATCAGGAGACACAACGCCTCGCTCTCTCCAACAGCCATATGCTGCTGGAATGTGGTGAAGACCTGACCTTTTCACACAACACTCTCTAATGCTTTATGGCACTGCCCAGGCAACCATGGAATTCACATGCAGCATTAATGTGTCATCATCGGTCATCGCTCACATGGCTATCATTGAAACGACATTTAGGGGTTTTGTGGTTATTGCTGTGAGGCTTAATGTATGTTAAATGTATATTATTTGAAATCCGTTTTGAAAAAAATCCTCCCATTATACTATAGCTTACTGGATAATTGAAGTGAATTTGTAGTTCCTCTAGTTTCGACCAAATTCTATTTGCTGATTAATACTCATTAATATATTACAGTAATAAGATATGAATAGGATTCCTTGTGGAAAGGGTCATTCCTGGTGGAGGAGATGAGAAAGGAATTGACTAGTGTGCCACAAGGTCACAGCACTGAGCATACTTCTGTCCAGCAGAGACTTATGTTCACATGAGGAGGCACAACCCACGCACAAGCACACACAGTCTCTCTCACAAACAAACAAGCCCTCATTTCATTAGCTTATTGCTGACTGTTAGAAATGCAGTGTATTTTACCATTAATTGTTGTTGGGTTCTAGTTTGAAATGTTGCTATACTAGAAGTTAACGGGTATGAGGAATGTATTGTATATGGTGGGGTCATTGGAGGTTGAATAAGTCGTTTCGGGTCTGGAAAGTTACTGAGTAAGTGAAAAGGTCATCATTTAGTTGCGGTCACTGATAAGGTTGAATAGATGTGGAGTAGTGAGGAATGAGGAATGAGGAACGAGGTCAGGTTAGGTTAGAAGAAGGGAGAAGGAACAGTTTCATTACACACCTTACTTAACCCCAAAAGGGTTCTACCTGAAACTAAACGGGTTCTCTTATGGAGACAGCCGAAGAACGCTTTTGGAACCCTTTTTTCTAAGAGTGTGGTAGTAAACCACAGGGGATAGAGGTGATGGGAGAAGAACAGCTGAGGGAGATGGTGGTCTGTCATACTGAGGGAGAAGTTGGTTGATGCATGCAAAGTCTGAGCAGTGGAACGCAACCTCTGCTCAAGTGTAAAAAGGTGAACCTGCCAGCAGCATATTACAACTGATTATGACTTGGGGGCATACACAAACACACACCTGAGCGGTCTGCCAGGTTAGTGGGTGAATGTGTGACTCATTTCCTCTCCTGGAGACGTCAGTCTTCTGCTGGGCTGTAAAAGGAGGTGAGGTGGTTCCGTGTTCACTAGATCAGAGGACGGTTCACCAGGAACACGGTAAGAGAAGATCATTTACTAATGCATACATACATTTTCTCTTAAAGTCTCTTATTATTTGTGTGCAGTTAGGAATTGTAAAATGCCTAACAGTGTTTATGATCTTATAACTTGTATCTGATTACGATGAAAAGCATTTTTTTCCCCCTAAATGCTCGCTTGTATTACGCTTGCAGTTAGGAATTGTACTGCAAATTCTTAACAGCAATTGAGCACGGAGGAAGGAAAGACAAAAGAAAGCTCCAATAGCGGACATTCGGACTGGGAATTGCCAGGGATATTATCACGATACTTTGGTGCCGATACCATTATGAATTGCAATTCTCATGATTCTATATGTATTTGACAACTGCACTTTCGGTTAGGGGCTCGTGAGTAAGCCTTTCACTGTAAGGTCTACACCTGTTGCATTCGGCGCATGTGACTAATGCAATTTGACTTGATTTGTGATTCGATACTGCATTTATATTGCTATTTGATGTCTCAAACATGTTACTCACTATATGTCTGCGGCAGAGAGACAAGAGGGAGCATGAGAAAATTAGTTTTGATCAATCAGGGAAAGAAAAGTGCTGTTTAACAACGGGAGGTCCTCGAATAACTAACTAAATACAACGAAACATTAACAAAACACAGGTGGTGGAGCATGGCAATTACACTGTGAGATACTGCAATAGAAAGCTTCTGTTTATTTTCTGTATCTAGGCAACAATATATAGCAGCCATAACTCGCTTACCTACAATAGCAAAAAAATCTATATATCAATATAATATAAATTATTGCAATATGTAAATGCATAGACTTTTCCCCACACAAATCCCTTATTTGCTAAGTTTGCTGTACATTGCTCTATGTTACTATTTTTGGTATCTGCATAAGCACAGTATACATGATCCCATTTCTAGCTCCAGGACGGTGGCAGTTTGTGCGGATTTATTGGCGCATTGAACCATGTCGCACACCGTAGTTTAAAAACTCTGTGGGTAGTGCTAAAAACATCATATTTGAATCCTCCATCTTTATGCACCTTGGCCATTGTAATCAATTGCAATCAATCCATTTTTTCCCTCAATTTCTCCCTAGGTTGTACTGCTGCCATCATACAGTCTGTCTCTCTCTCACAGGATTACCATGGAGAGAAACGGATTGTTTTGCATCTTCGTCTTGTTGCTACCACTGGCCTTAGACTCCGCAGACATACCTGTCCTTAACTCAACTAAAGACCTCAGGAACATCGAGTTTGGCCACAGATTCCCTCGTCATGGCCCAATGCCGCTACACTTCGTCTCTGTTGTTGTTATCACTAAACGTCGATAACAACGATGCACTCATACCAACGTTCTTACCAGAAAGGGGAGACTGGGGCTTCCATCACTTTAATAACTATAACGTTTTTCCACAACTGCAAGATCAAAACAGACAGGGTTCCTACGAAGTCGGAAATATCAACACACCAACAGCATACTCACTCCATCCTTATGTCACTCGCAGCTATTACCTTACCCCAGGAAACTTAGAGAGGAACGTGGACAGGTTAGTTGTCAGAACAAGCCCCAACAGTCCACTGTTAGAGGCAGACTACATCACACAGCACTATCGAAGAAGCAGTGAGTATGACCCCTATAACGCCTACCAGATCAGCCCCGCCCTCCTGAGGGAGATCAGGACCGTCATCCATAACAGGGTGAACAGTGTGGACGTGTTTCTGTACGCTGCCGGCTATGACGTAGACTCCATGGAACTGCTCTGCTGCTGATGGCACATACAAGGTTGAAGACGCAGGCAGAATGACTCTGAATGAGTCCCCTGCTATAATGAAAGGGGCAGCGGTGAATGACCACCACACAGAGTGCTATGCTGTTGTGCTCCAGGTGAAATCCACAGAAAGTGGGTACGCCCGGCTCACATGGGCTAATGTCCCTGACAGCCTACTGGATGTGGGGGTGATGCTGGCACTCTTTAATAAAGATGGGAAGTATCTCTTATCTCGCTCTCTTGACACGCGCAGCTACGGAACCTATGACACCAACCAGTACCTTAACCACGGCCTACAGGTCAAGCTGCTCTCCAAGGACGGGTCAGATGTCTTCATGAGAGGACCTCAGTATGATGACGCAGACAGGAAGGTTCCTGTTGGCATAGAGGGGTATGACGCCAGTCTGCAGCTCTACACTAAAGACGGCTTCGGATGCGCTCGCCTGTTCATCAATAAGACCTTCACTGATTGGAAGACTGATTTAAGACTGAAGTACTCGTGGGTTGGATTCTACTCCAATCACAACTATTCTAGTCATTGTTACTATACTTACCAGTATGCTATCTATTTCACTAAACAGGATGACACATATGATATATATGATATATATTCGTATGAGTCTCGTTTGTCCATTCAACCTGGAGCTCAAGCTCGATTCTTCCTCAAGGAAACATATGATAACATTCTGGCAAAAACTAAACCATGGGAAAGGTAAAAAGGTGTCTGGAGGATTGCTGGTGTTAGTATTAGTGTCTCCAGCCATGAGCGAGGTACTTAACCCCTCAAACTGTTGAGCGAAAAACAGTCATTTAGGGAGAAACCAGCAGAATCTTACAACACTTGGAAAGAAATTGGAAAGCAACAGTGTAAATTTAAAGCACCCAACAGAGAACACCTCAGTCATGTGATTACCAAAGAGCCCTGTCTCTACCGCTTACACGACACCACGCCGTCTCCGTGGCGACAGGGAGCAGCCAATCACCATGCTGACGGCAGTAGAGAGCAGACATGATTGGACACATCTGACCCTTCTGTACCTCAGAGACTGATTAGAATACTACTAAAATATGTTTAGTCTCAGGTAATAAGATGGAGATGTGGGGAGAGGATGAGTGAATGAATCAAAAGGCATACATCAGCATAATGCTACCTGACCTATGACCTATGATAACTGCAATTGAACAAACTACCCTGACCAGACCAATCGAGCGCTGATGTCTGTAATGTCTACATGTCAAATGTTTGTATTGTCTACTACCGTCAATTGTGTTACAGTTTTTCAATATAAATTGTAAAGTATATTTTGTTGTGTTCATGGAGCCCAGGAAGATTAGCGGTCGTCATGGCGTCAGCTGATGGGGATCTCAATAAAGATAGAGATGAATAACATTGTGTTATATTGAAGGCCATGATTATCAAGATTGCTAATGGATGAGTAGATTTGTTTGGGCTGGTTAGACTCACAATCTAACAACAGAGGAGCAGAGGAGGGCCAGCAGTATTTTGACTAGGGTTGCAAAATTCTGGGA
Organism: Salvelinus fontinalis; assembly: GCF_029448725.1. NCBI lineage: Eukaryota > Metazoa > Chordata > Actinopteri > Salmoniformes > Salmonidae > Salvelinus > Salvelinus fontinalis. The sequence goes on from NC_074666.1 coordinate 85,501,639, forward strand.
ACTTTCAATACATTTCACAGAAATAAATATATTTAAAGCAGTGGAGGCTGCTGAGGGGAGGACGGCTCATAATAATGGCTGGAATGGAGTGTAATGGTTGAAAATGGAGTGACTGGAATGGAATCATAACACATGAAAACCATCTGTTTGATACCATTCCCTTCACTCCATTAAAGATAACTTACGGTCATTTTTCTCTCCATTAACTTGCCTGTTGGCCCTGCATTAAAAACCATATACGGTTAAATAAAATTGTGATAAATAAAAACATTTTCCAATTTAATTTTCCAATTTCAACCAATTTCATTTAATGGCCTAAAAATTGACAGCTGTGCCATATAAATTGCAAAATAGTTTATTTTTGATGTAACCTTTTCATGGCACATAGTTTATGAATTGACACGCAAAACAACGCCGGATTCAAAACTTCAAATTTTTCTATTTAAATTATTATACAAAATTCTTGCAACCAATAGAATGTTATATACTGTATATGGAGGAAAAAATCTTCCCAGCTCTGCAGATTTTGCTGTGAGGAGGCAGAGCCAGATCATTTATTTTGTCAATATGTAGCTCGTTTTTGGTCACAGGTCCAGGAATGGCTGAAGAATTGCAACATTTGCCTAGAACTAACACTGCAGATAGCAATACTGGGTGATTTGAAAAGTCATAATCAATCAATCAATAATATGATAACTATTTTTGCAAAAATGTTTCTTTAATTTACAATCTGTAGAAGCTTTGAAAATCGAAAGGTTCAGTACTTTTGTGAAGCATCACAGCACAGTTGAAAAATATATGGCAAATAGAATGGATGGTGTTAAGAGATACAGTAGATGGGAGGGGTTGAATGGCGCTGAAGGGTGGGTATAATAACAACAAGATAACAAATGTAAAACATACAGGATGTGTAAAATGTATATACATGTGAGGTCAGAAGTTTACATACACTTAGGTTGGAGTCATTTAAACTTGTTTTTCAAACACTCCACAAATTTCTTGTTAACAAACTATAGTTTTGGCAAGTCGGTTAGGACATCTACTTTGTGCGACACAAGTAATTTTTCCAACAATTCTTTACAGATATATTATTTCACTGATAATTCACTGTATCACAAATCCAGTGGGTCAGAAGTTTACATACACTATGTTGACTGTGCCTTTAAACAGCTTGGAAAATTCCAGACAATTATGTAATAGCTTTAGAAGCGTCTGATAGGCTAATTGACATAATTTGAGTCAATTGGAGGTGTACCTGTGGATGTATTTCAAGGCCTACCTTCAAACTCAGTGGCTCTTTGCTTGACATCAAAAATTGTAGACCTCCACAAGTCTGGTTCATCCTTGGGAGCAATTTCCAAACACCTGAAGGTACCACGTTCATCTGTACAAACAATAGTATGCAAGTATAAACATCTTGGGACCACGCAGCCGTCACACCGCTCAGGAAGGAGATGCGTTCTGTCTCCTAGAGATGATTGTACTTTGGTGCGAAAAGTGCAAATCAATCCCAGAAAAACAGCAAAGGACCTTATGAAGATGCTGGAGGAAACAGATATAAAAGTATCTATATCCACAGTAAAACGAGTCCTATATCGACATAACCTGAAAGGCTGCTCAGCAAGGAGGAAGCCACTGCTCAAAAACCACCATAAAAAAAGCCAGACTACGGTTTGCAACTGCACATGGGGACAAAGTTCGTACTTTTTGGGGAATATCCTCTGGTCTGATGACACAAAAATATAACTGTTTGCCCATAATCACCATCGTTATGTTAGGAGGAATAAGGGAGAGGCTTGCAAGCCGAAGAACACCATCCCAACCGTGAAGCATGGGGGTGGCAGGCTCATGTTGTGGGGGTGCTTTGCTGCAAGAGGGACTGGTGCACTTCACAAAATAGATGGCATCATGAGAAAGGAAAATGATGTGGATATATTGAAGCAACATCTCAAGACATCAGTCAGGAAGTTAAAGCTTGGTCGCAAATGTTAAATGTCAGGAATTGTGAAAAACTGAGTTTAAATGTATTTGGCTAAGGTGTATGTAAACTTCTGATTTCAACTGTATATATGTATATGGCTATATATATTTACCCCAAACATATATGGGGGATTGGAAATGATGTAGACAATTACATTGATGGAAGCAACAATCTTTCCACAATAATAGAGCTGATCTACCCCCCATAAAATCTCTCAACTGTCTGGTTGAGAGAGAGAGAGAGAGAGAGAGAGAGAGAGAGAGAGAGAGAGAGAGAGAGAGAGAGAGAGAGAGAGAGAGAGAGAGAGAGAGAGAGAGAGAGAGAGAGAGAGAGAGAGAGAGAGAGAGAGAGAGAGAGAGAGAGAGAGAGAGAGAGAGAGAGAGAGAGAGATTGACATTTTTGGCAAATCTTCAGTCAGATAAATGAATGCTACTTGTCCAACAGTCATCGGCTTTGACGGCTTGGCAGGATAGAAATGGTCAACAACAAATCATCAAATGAGATTCATTTCAATAAAGCTCATTTCAGGACTGTTATGGGGATATATTTCCTCATGATCTGTAAACACACTTAGGCCTACAGCTTAGTGTATTACAAAAATATATACATCAAAATGAACTGCTGTGGAAAATCGGAATAAAATATTGAGACGTCCATAACGATACACAGACATAAAAATCTACCCTGTAGTGATCTTAGTATTTAAACAGAGAAACCTTTGATAAACACATGTAACCTTCAAACCCTTGAATCATGAACGACCTTCAAAGCTTAGTAGTACAACTGTGACCGATTCCTGATAAACGCTATTCCTTTTGGAAGGATCCAAACTCAAACACAGAGAGATGGGAGAAGGCCATGTGATTGGTTGGGAGAACCCCTGACTTCTCAACAACAACAAAAAACAGTGACACTAGGGAGGGAGTATGGAAGGAGGGAAGGCTGTCCCAATCAATATATGAGAGTAAAAGTTGGCTCTGTAGAAGCGCTCAGTCATCCATCTTCTCCCACAGTGATGAAGCCCCTATGAATGCAGAGTAAACCTGTAAGGACCATCTGCTGACAGAGAAGGACTGAGCACCATCACACACTGTTCTAAACCAGTACGCGGGATCTCTCTCAGACACACACACACACTGTTACAAGGACACTGTAAGAAGCGCTCCTCCTTCATGGAATAACAGCCTGCCTAATTGATTGTAGACGACCTGTGTGTCCTGAAGGGTAGCCTATCGCTTTGTGTGTCTGTGTTCTGAACATACTTTGTAATGTGTGTGTTATCTGGTTTGCTCTCACTACATTGATGCAAAGCTACTCCCAGTTGATTCAATTACTTCCAAAAAGCCCTCAAACCAAACAGCTATGCTGCCATAAAGCATTGCATCATCACCAGCCAATCGGCAGGCAGCAGTCATGTGCTTTGTGAAACAAAGACCTGGGGAATAAGCAGGTGCATGGCAAGAAAACAATGAAATATAGTCACATACCGTATAGTATAGACAAATACACAGACACGGTACAGAAAAATGCATAACATTAAAGCACACACACACACTCATAGGTTTCGCAATTGCTATTCCCTGCTTGAAATAGGCACACGGACAGACTGAAATGTTTGCTTGTGTCTGTATCTCTTCGATTCACGCAAGTGTCTCGTCTAATGAAAAGGAGAGAACAAATAAATAGAGAGGAGAGAGCAGATGAATAGAGGAGAGAGCAGAGGTACGCAAGCCTTCTCAAGTGTCCTTTTAACTAACTACTCTAAGAGCTACCTTGAGATACTGTTGCATTAGCCCTCTGCCAAGGCAGTGTGAAGCTGTACACACGCACGCACAGCCACACACCGACTCACACACACACACACGCGCACACACTGACAGACACACGCACGGACGCACACACACACAAGAACAGGCACACACACGCACACACTTCATTCCACTAATCCCCTTATACAGTAGGCTGTGTTTGTTATCCTTCCGACATCGACAGTCATGCCGTGGTATCAGAATGTTTCCATCCCTCAGAGTAGTGTTATCTCCCCCCCCATACAGTATTACAGCCTCCTGTCACTAGCAGCATGCCTACCGCTTCCCTCTGACATGACTTCTGCTCACTGGTGACCATCACTCAGCACACACATGATGTGTGTTGAACCCAGTCCCGCATAAACCCTACTATACAACGTTGTGTGAGCACAAAGCTCGGCCAAGATCGGATCCCTCTGCTCCAAGAGGTCAGTAGGGGAATTAGACTCATACAAGGCAGGCTACTGGGCTGTAGCGTACTTCTCCTATTTGGTGCATTGTTTCTGTAACCTGGTTTCTGTAGCGTGTACCGGTCAACCTCAGTCAAGGGCTTAAGATAGACTTGCTTCCGTTTCATCATTAGAAACTGAATGGTGGTATTTTCAGGCTACTTATTGCTGGCCTTCAGTTACCTCACTCAGCAAGCGGGCTACAGGCATACGGCTGACCTCGGCTGTGTCCCAAATGGCACCCTATTCCCTACACAGTGCACTACTTTGACCGGTGGCTATGAGGCTATGATCAAAAGTAGTGCACTAGGTAGGAAATAAGTGGCATCTGGGACGCAGGCCCTCATGTCTGTTTGGAGGAAAAGAAGCCAGTGGCTCAGCTATTCAGCCTACTAATCCATTTCAATCCCTCCAAAAACCAGACAGCAGATAAAACCCCAAGGACGAACAGAATGAAGGATAGTGGACAGACAGACAAGAGTCCAAAGCAGCCCGGGCACATTTTGTTCTGGATATGACCGTTGACCAAAGGCATTTTAGGATACTGCAGTCTCTTTCTTTCTTTCATCTCTTGACCCTTTTTGAAAGGGGCTTTTCCTTTGAGGCATTTCAGGTGACGTGTTCTGGATGGCTACAGCAATAGAATCACACTTGTCTTTGGATCTAGTGTAAGCTCAGCCAGGACCAAGTCATCATCACGAAGAGAAAAGACTCTCGTTCAACTCCACCTCTCTCCTCTACAGTACTCTGCCATCTTCATTGTCATCCACATCCTTGTATTACTTACAGTGCATTTGGAAAGTATTCAGACCCCTTGGCTTTTTCCACATTTTGTTACGTTACAGCCTTATTCTAAAATGGATTCAATTATTGTTTCCCCTCATCAATCTACACACAGTAGCCCATAATGACAAAGCAAAAACGTTTAATTTTTTTTATTTTTGCAGATTTACAAAAAATTCAAAACATAAATACTTTATTTACGTAAGTTTTCAGACCCTTTGCTATGACACTCAAAATTGAGCTCAGGTGCATCCTGTTTCCATTGATCATCATGGGGGGGTTTCTACAACTTGATTGGAGTCCACCCGTGACAAATTCAATCGATAGGACATAATTTGAAAAAAATAAACACCTGTCTATTATACAGTTGAAGTCGGAAGTTTACATACACTTAGGTTGGAGTCATCAAAACTCGTTTTTCAACCACTCCACACATTTCTTGTTAACAAACTATAGTTTTGGCAAGTCGGTTAGGACATCTACTTTGTGCATGACACAAGTAATTTTTCCAACAATTGTTTACAGACAGATTATTTCACTGATAATTCACTGTATCACAATTCCAGTGGGTCAGAAGTTTACATACACTAAGTTGACTGTGCCTTTAAACAGCTTGGAAAATTCCAGACAATTATGTCATGGCTTTAGAAGCTTCTGATAGGCTAATTGACATCATTTGAGTCAATTGGAGGTGTACCTGTGGATGTATTCAAGGCCTACCTTCAAACTCAGTGCCTCTTTGCTTGACATCATGAAAAAATCAAAAGAAATCAGCCAAGACCTCAGAAAATAAATTGTAGACCTCCACAAGTCTGGTTCATACTTGGGAGCAATTCCAAATGCCTGAAGGTACCACGTTCATCTGTACAAACAATAGTACGCAAGTATAAACACCATGGGACCACACAGCCATCATACCACTCAGGAAGGAGACGTGTTCTGTCTCCTAGAGATGAATGTACTTTGTTGTGAAAAGTGCAAATCAATCCCAGAACAACAGCAAAGGACCTTGTGAAGATGCTGGAGGAAACAGGTACAAAAGTATCTATATCCACAGTAAAACAAGTCCTATATCGACATAACCTGAAATGCCGCTCAGCAAGGAAGAAGCCACTGCTCCAAAACCGCCATAAAAAAGCCAGACTACAGTTTGCAACTGCACATGGAGACAAAGATCGTACTTTTTGGAGAAATGTCCTCTGGTCTGATGAAACAAAAATAGAACTGTTGGCCATAATCACCATCGTTACGTTTGGAGGAAAAAGGAGGACGCTTGCAAGCTGAAGAACACCATCCCAACCGTGAAGCATGGGGGTGGCAGCATCATGTTGTGGGGGTGCTTTTGTAACAGTTTAACTTTATGTCCGTCCCCTCGCCCCGACCCGGGCGCGAACCAGGGACCCTCTGCACACATCAACAACAGTCACCCACGAAACATGGTTACCCATCGCTCCACAAAAGCCGCGGCCCTTGCAGAGCAAGGGGAACCACTACTTCAAGGCCTCAAAGCGAGTGACGTAACCGATTGAAACGCTATTAGCGCGCACCACCGCTAACTAGCTAGCCATTTCACATCCGTTACACTTTGCTACAGGAGGGACTGGTGCACTTCACAAAATAGATGGCATCACAAGGGAGGAAAATTATGTGGATATATTGAAGCAACATCTCAAGACATCAGTCAGGAAGTTAAAGCTTGGTCGCAAATGGGTTTTCCAAATGGACAATGACCCCAAGCATACTTCCAAAGTTGTGGCAAAATGGCTTAAGGACAACAAAGTCAAGGTATCGGAGTGGCCATCACAAAGCCCTTCACCTCAAACCTATAGAAAATGTGTGGGCAGAACTGAAAAAGCGGGTGCGAGCAAGGAGGCCTACAAACCTGACTCAGTTACACCAGCTCTGTCAGGAGGAATGGGCCAAAATTCACCCAACTTATTGTGGGACGCTTGTGGAAGGCTACCCAAAACGTTTGACCCAAGTTAAACAATTTAAAGGCAATGCTACCAAATATTAATTAAGTGTATGTAAACTTCTGGGAATGTGATGTTAAAAATAAAAGCTGAATGACATTTCACATTCTTAAAATATAGTGGTGATCCTAATTGACCTAAGACAGGGAATTTTTACTTGGGTTAAACGTCAGGAATTGTGAAAAACTGAGTTTAAATATATTTGGCTAAGGTGTATGTAAACTTCCGACTTCAACTGTAAGGTCCCACAGTTGACAGTGCATGTCAGAGCAAAAACCAAGGCATGAGGTCGAAGGAATTGTCCGTAGAGCTCTGAGAAAGGATCGTATCGAGGCACAGATCTGGGGAAGGGTACCAAAACATTTTTGCAGTATTGAAGGTTCCCAAGAACACAGTGGCCTTTATCATTATTAAATGGAAAAACTTTGGAACCACCAAGACTCTTCCTAGAGCTGGCTGCTTGGCCAAACTGAATCGGGGGAGAAGGGCCTTGATCAGGGAGGTGACCAAGAACCCGATGGCCACTCTGACAGAGCTCTGGAGTTCCTCTGTGAAGATGGGAGAACCTTCCAGAAGGACAACCATCTCTGCAGCACTCCACCAATCAGGCCTTTATGGTAGAGTGGCCAGACGGAAGCCACTCCTCAGTAAAAGGCATATAACAGCCCTCTTGGAGTTTGCCAAAAGGCACCTAAAGACTCTCAGACCATGAGAAACAAGGTTCTCTGGTCTGATGAAACCAAGATTGAACTCTCGTCACGTCTGGAGGAAACCTGGCGCCATCTCTACGGTGAAGCATGGTGGTGGCAGCATCATGCTGTGGGGATGTTTTTCAGCGGCAGGGACTGAGAGACTAGTCAGGATCGAGGGAAAGATGAATGGAGCAAAAATACAGACCTTGATCCTTGATGAAAACCTGCTCCAGAGCGCTCAGGACCTCAGAAGGTTCACCTTACAACAGGACAACAACCCTAAGCATACAGCCAAGACAACACAGAAGTGACTTTGAGACAACTCTCTGAATGTCCTTGAGGGACCCAGCAAGAGCTTGGACTTGAACCTGATCGAACATCTCTGGAGAGACCTGAAAATAGCTGTGCAGCAACACTCCCCATCCAACCTGACAGCACTTGAGAGGATCTGCAGAGAAGAATGTGAGAAACACCCCAAATGCAGGTGTGCCAAGCTTGTAGCGTCATACCCGAATACATTGTACTGTCTAGCAACCTTGTGTCTTTGTACTGCTCCTGGCTTGTTCTTCCCTCAACCCTTACTCACATTACCATCTCATCTCTCCTAAACTCCCCTTTATTCTGTCATTTCTTTCATTCTCTCTCTCTCATCCTCCTTATCACTCTCTTCTCAACTGGTTTTCCCTCTAGCAACCAGACAGTCCCTGGTTGATGGGAAAATAAGAGCAGTGGAAGGGGAGGGGGAAAAAGAGGGGAAGAGACAAGAAAAAAACAGAGAGGGAGGGAAAGAAAGGTAGCAGAATTCCCCAAGCTATATTCCTCCCTCCACTCTGAGCAGTCAGCCATCCCTCCCTATTCCCCTTTTCTCTGCCTCTGTGTTTCTGTTACAGCTCCTTCCTTCTCTGGCTTATTAAAGACGCACATCCATCCCATTAGGGCTAAGGCATGCCTGAAGCATTTTTTTATCCATCCATTTCTTTACATCCCACACCCCCCGACATACACACACCCTCTCACTCCTCTCTTGCTCTCACTCTCTCTAAGAATTCCTCTTTCTTACACTTGTCTCCCTCCATTTTCAGGGGTGTTTCAGCAAACCAAACCTGTGCACTGCTTTTTCCAGTTTGGAAACAGAGAAAGAGGGTAAGAGGGTAAGAGGGTAAGAGGGTAAGAGGGTAAGAGAGAGAGAGAGAGAGAGAGAGAGAGAGAGAGAGAGAGAGAGATTTATACAGACTGACAGACAGACAGAGACAGACATCAAAAGCACACCAGCAGGAAACAGTGCTAACCCACCCACTCCTCCATTAACAGCACCATCCCATTTTACACACACACAAACAAATTGACTGTGCTCTACACACCCATTCATTTCCATCTCACTTTCTCTGTCTCCCTCTCTCACACACACAATCCTTGGAACGCTTCACTTCCCCGAGGCTTCCCATGAGGCTGACAGATGCAGCTGTTGTCACCGCCACCTCCACACACCGGTATATCCACCTTCTGTTCACCACACACACACACACACACACACACACCAGCATCTCCTGCCTCAGTAATGACCGTTCTATTCCCCCAGCTCTGCACAAGCCCCTTCCCATTTCCCGGCTCTTCCGCACATGCATGCATCCTGCACCCAATCCCTCCAGCATCTCTCTCATCCACAACCCCACATCCCCTCACCCTTTCCCCAGCCACCCTGCATCCTTGTCCCCGTCATCAGCCTGGATCTGTTCAGAGCATCACATTCTAGCAATGCCTCATCGCCAGCGCCCACATCCAACCCCCCACTCCCTGCTGGGAGAGAATCTGATAGCACAGCCAGCAGATTGGAAAATTAAACACATTGCAAAATAAAATCGAGCTGCTACTTATGTATACATGGAGATAGTAGCGTTGACATGCCTTGGGATGGTGCATTGCCCATGCTGCGACGCGGACAGCTAGAGCTGAGAGTGATCGCGTTTCCTGTTCCTCCTCTTTTTTCTCCTCCCTCCTGTCCCTCGCGTTCTCTTCTTCACACAAGCGTTTAGTCTCTCCTTCCTCGTGCCGTCCCCGCTTCCTATTCGCTCCTCTCTTTCTTCCGTCCTCCTTCCCTTTGTCTCTCTCTCTCCGTCTTCCTCTTGCTCTCTTGGATCCTCCTCGGCGAGATGGCTGTGAGCCAGCAGCCGAGCTCTGATAGCTGTGAGCGTGTGTGTGTGAGAGAGGCGTACTCTTTAGCAATAAGTGCCTAAGAGAGTGTGTGTGCCTGTGCAGAGATGCTCAGCACACGGCTAAGAATGAACAAAAATGTTGTTCATGATAGTTTATTGGGCTCTCTCTGTCTCTTCTCTCTCGATCTCTCCTGTTTCTCTCCATTGCACACCTTTCTCTCTTTCCATCTCTCTCTTTCCATCTCTCTCTCTCTCTCCCTCTCTCTTAAAGGCACAGGCAGTGCGTTGCATTGCTACAGTCCTGGGGGCGCATCTCTCGCACCGAGAGATGATATGGTAACCAACGGGAGCCAAGGGACTTGGTCTTGTGGAGCTCAGAACAAGAGCTCGGTGGAGAAACGCTCCCCAGTAATGACAGAGGAGGCTGGGGGAGATAGTGATCCTTTCTAGGTCCTTCAACCACACACTCAATCTGAGGAAGATTGTGTGTAATGTATATACAAGAAGATATGGTGGATGGGAGAGAGAGAGAGAGCGAGAGAGAGAGAGAGAGAGAGAGAGAGAGAGAGAGAGAGAGAGAGCATGGAGATGGTGTACTGTACCAGTAGTCTTTGGCCCATGCAGAGAGGGCATTAGCTCACTATCACAGCCAGTGTTATGCTGTCAACCCACTTTCCCACTCCACTGATGACCACAACAATAAAGTTATGAGTTCAGTTTCATACTTATAAAAAAGGGTGAGGTGAAAATACCGTCCTTTGACTGGAGCAGCTCGGGAAAGCTCTGTGGTGGGCGTGCCAGAGGCAAAGTTACTCTTGACAGGCAGCTGCAACACAATGTAAGTCCACAGGGAAACAAACCTGAGAGGGGGTGACATGATGGAAATGTGGAGAGTAAAGGTTACCTTGGTAACCCTGGCATCGCTGTTATCAAATGTTATTAGTCACATGCTCCGAATAGAACAGGTGTAGACCTTACAGTGTAATACTTACTTACGAGCCCCTAACCAACAATGTAGTTTAAAAAATATGGATAAGAATAATAAATAAAAATAAAAAGTAATTAAAGAGCAGCAGTAAAATAACAATAGCGAGACTATATACAGAGGGGTACCGGTACAGAGTCAATGTGCGTGGGCACCGGTTAGTCGAGGTAATATGTACATGCATAGACGATAACAACAAAGAGTAGCAGCGGTGTAAAAAAGGGTGGGGGGGCAGTGCAAATAGTCTGGGTAGCCATTTGATTAGGTGTTCAGGAGTCTTATGGCTTGGGGTTAGTGGCTGTTTAGAAGCCTCATGAACCTAGACTTGGCGCTCCGGTACAGCTTGCTGTGCGGTAGCAGAGAGAACAGTCTAAGACTAGGGTGGCTGGAGTCTTTGACAATTTTTAGGGCCGTCCTCTGACACCGCCTGGTATAGAGGATGTCAGGAAGCTTAGCCCCAGTAATGTACTGGGCCGTTCGCACTACCCTCTGTAGTGCCTTGCGGTCAGAGGCCGAACAGTTGCCGTACTAGGCAGTGATGCAACCAGTCAGGATGCTCGATGTTGCAGCTGTAGAACCTTTTGAGGATCTGAGGATCCATGCCAAATCTTTTCAGTCTCCTGAGGGGGAATAGGTTTTGTCGCGCCCTCTTCACGACTGTCTTGGTGTGCTTGGACCATGTTAGTTTGTTGGTGATGTGGACACCAAGGAATTGAAGCTCTCAACCTGCTCCACTGCTGCCTCGTTGATGAGAATGGGGGCATGCTCGGTCCTCCTTTTCCTGTAGTCCACAATCATCTCCTTTGTCTTGATTACGTTGAGGGAGAGGTTGTTGTCCTGGCACCACACAACCAGGTCTCTGACCTCCTCCCTATAGGCTGTCTCGTCGTTGTCGGTGATCAGGCCTACCACTGTCATCGGCAAACTTAATGATGGTGTTGGAGTTGTGCCTGGCCGTGCAGTCGTGCGTGAACAGGGAGTACAGAAGGGGATTGAGCACGCACCTCTGAGGGGCCCCTGTGTTGAGGATCAGCGTGGCGGATGTGTTGCTACCTACCCTTACCACCTGGGGGCGGCCCGTCAGGAAGTCCAGGATCCCGTTGCAGAGGGAGGTGTTTTGTCCCATGGTCCTTGTCTTATTGATGAGCATTGAGGGCACTATGGTGTTGAACGCTGAGCTGTAGTCAATGAATAGCATTCTCAAATAGGTGTTCCTTTTGTCCAGGTGGGAAAGGGCAGTGTGGAGTGCAATAGAGATTGCATCATCTGTGGATCTGTTTGAGCGGTATGAAAATTGGAGTGGGTCTAGGGTTTCTGGGATAATGGTGTTGATGTGAGCCATGACCAGCCTTTCAAAGCACTTCATGGTTACAGACGTGAGTGCTACGGATCAGTAGTCATTTAGGCAGGTTACCTTAGTGTTCTTGGGCACAGGCACTATGGTGGTCTGCTTAAAACATGTTGGTATTATAAACTCGGACAGAGAGAGGTTGAAAATGTCAGTGGAGTCAATGCTTCCCTTTGTAGTCTGTAATGGCTTACAAGCCCTGCCACATCTGACGAGCATCAGAGCCGGTGTAGTACGATTCGATCTTAGTCCTGTATTGATGCTTTGCCTGTTTGATGGTTCAACGGAGGGCATAGCGGGATTTCTTATAAGCTTCCAGGTTAGAGTCCCGCTCCTTGAAAGCTCAGTGCGGATGTTGCCTGTAATCCATGGCTTCTGGTTGGGGTATGTACGTACGGTCACTGTGGGGACGACATCATCGATGCACTTATTGATGAAGCCAATGACTGATGTGGCGTACTCCTCAATGCTATCGGAGGAATCTCGTAACGTATTCCAGTTTGTGCTAGCAAAACAGTCCTGTAGCTTAGCATCTGCTTCATCTTACCACTTTTTTATTGATCTAGTCACTGGTGCTTCCTGCTTTAATTTTTGCTTGTAAGCAGGAACCAGGATGATTTGTCTATGTTACCTCTATGACTCTTTTCGCCTCTTAGGCGGTTTGTCACTGTAAGCATTGATGTATTCTTCTGTTGTCTGGGCAACATACACCTCTCAGACATGAACACAGCCAGGATCTAGGGCAGAGCCCAGCTACATACACAAGAACAGTTTACAAATAGAAAAATCTATATGGCTATGAATTTTCGTTGCACGTAACAATATGGTATCTGACAGAACAAGGTAAAGTATGAGCCACCAGCGGTGAAATCACGCACGCTATAGCGAAGGTCAGGGACATACCAAGGTCGAGGGAAAGAACCACACGCATTATGGGTGAGAGGAAGATCCTGAGCATTGCAGTCGAGGGACCAAGATTGAGGGGAGAGTGGGAAGAGAGTACAGCAGCTAATGGACTGTGAAAGATGGAGGAGAGAGAAGAGGTGCAATGCCAGAAGATGGAAAGAGATAAGAGGAGGAAGGAGAAAAATAGTTTTTAATGATCGGATTGATAAATAATGTATGGAAGAGCCAGGCTGCCCAGAACTTTAAGAACATGCTGGTCTGCCTGTTTGTATGTCTGTCCGCCCGTCCGTCCGTCCGTCCATCTGTCCGTCTGCCCGTCCATCCGTCTGCCTGTCTGTGGTCCAGCTGGTTTACAGGCAGAGACAAACATGAGCCTGTTGCCTGCTGTCACTCCATCTCTTGGAAACAGAGTCAGGGGAATGGATGGTAGAAGCCTGCTGTACTTAACAGACCACAGTGTTCCTTCCCGAGGAGGGAGAGAGCGACATCTCCTGAGTCCACACTTTTATCCCAGTCACTCCCCTGTGGTATACAAGCTTATAAGAGCTGCCAGTCTTGGGACTCGCGTACACACATGCACAAACACGCCATTCTGCGTTTCACTCTGAGATCATCAAAATAATGATGATAATAATGATAATAGCCGGTAATGACTGTCATGATGGGAATGATGTTCACTTAACATCATCATAAACAGATTGGGTGGTTGTGTGTCACAATGTGTCATGGCAGGTTTGATTTCCACCGGGTGAGTGAGAGAGCGAGTGGGGGGTTGACATTGTTACAGGTACTCAACAGCCCAATATGGAAACGAGACCATCATTACTCATCACCAGTATGTACATTGTCTATACCGTACGTAGTCCGCCAATTCTAATCAGTTACTATGGATGGCAGCGGGGCAGTGACATTTCACAACATGCCATAACAAAACACAAAGCCAACTATGGGATATCCCATATTTATCAGTCATCTATCGTTCTTAAACCTAAACAATTAGCCAGTCACTACTCCGATGAACCTCTCATGGCCAAGGAGAGGGAGGACCTATTAGTGACAACAAAGCCCCCAGAACAACAGATAGGCCTAAACTAACGTACTGTATTACAGCTACAGAGAGAAAACTAAAAACTCATTTCACTGTAATTTAGTGCAGCTCCCTCGGGCTCTTTTGATGGCAGCAAGGTGATGTGCTTAATATAGTTTTGTGGAGCGTAGAAAGAGGACGTCTTCGGTGGCCATTAAAAATCATTCAGGCCTAGATCACTGTGTGTAGACTACAAGTGGGGAGGAGCACCTGGCTGGACTGCACAATGACTGTGTCAGCTAAACAAAACAACAAATTCAACATGGCACATACAACTGAAGGCTTAATGCATGCCTATGCTATGACCTTTTCAAAAGCCCCAGAAGGACTCTAACAGTTGTAGGTCACACCAAGTTAGTGGAACATCAACATGAGGGTCCTGCCTTTAAAATACCATTGGGATGCCCATTATATACTATAGAGATGCTTCTCTATAGCTCAATATCAAAGTCCTACGTGGCTCACTTGTTAGAGCATGGTGCTTGCAACACCAGGATTGTGGGTTTGATTCCCACGGGGGACCGGTATGAAAATGTATGGACTCACTACTGTAAATGTTATGCTATACCAAAAAGGTTTGAAGACAGAAATCTTATAATTAAGGCTACATACTCACTGGCAAAAACATGTAACCTATAGGCTACTATGGAGTGAGGGGCAGTCTTACATGTTGGGTTGCATGGCCATGGGCTTCTTCTTTAAACTGCATGTCTTTGACTTTAACTGGACAGCAGAACATTTCAATAATGTTTGTCACAAACATTCTCCGGTTAGCCTAACATTTCTTTTTGAATGGTTGCGTGCAAAGTAGGCTAAAGCTATTTAATTTAGTCGTTGGTCGGTTGTTCTGCCGAAGTGCAGACACATTTTTACCAAGCGGTCGATACAAAAAGAGAAGGAAAAAACACGACGCACCTGCAGACAGATGGAGACAAATTGCCTCTAAAGAAAGAACCACGTTGCAAAAAAAAAAAGCAATTCCGTTATGATGAAATGAAAACTTTCCCCCCCATGTCCTCCTATACTAGGCTACATTAAGTGAGAGATATTTGTAGCTTTTTCGTCAAAGATGGATTAGACTCCAGAGTATGCTAATTTCAATTGTTCACGGCCTCTCAAAATTCGCTGACATTTATGGCAGTCCCCTGTCTTTTTCATCCTCAGCAACTTTGTACACCACTGTGCCTTTGTCTGCAAGGGCTTCAATCAGCCCACACAAGGCATGATGGCAGCGATCTACATGTCATCAGAGATTTTGGGGAATTCCTACAACATGGCTCCAATGATGTTTTCTCGATTATATTCCAGAGAAAATGGGCCCTGTTCTTTATTAGAACAGCCAACAGCTCAACAATGACAACAATGATATCTCCCCTTGTTCATGTTTCATTCACCAATGTTCCATCCTTGCACAAAGGTTACACATGTTATCTGTGTTATCATATATCATAAAGATTCTTGCTTGCATGAAGTTACATATGTTTCTTGTGTGTGGATGAAGAAAACATGATCATTAGCAGCAATAGCAAGCAATGGTGGCAGCAGCCAGTAGGAGTTTTGCCTGGGGGCTTTCTCTCATCGGGTCGTGGTTGTGGATTGAGTGAGGCCAGGGAACTGGTTGTTGTACAAATTGCTGAGGAGGCCGAGCTTCATCGTAGCAGCCCTGCAGTGTTCTGCTGGACTGCAGGCTCGGTTCCTGCCTTCTAATGACATATACTGTTAGCCTCTTCACTATGAAGCTGACTTCATTTGTGGTGAAATGTTGTCCTACCCTATACCCACCCTAACCGCCTCCTCTCCTTGACATCCATTGCTTTTCAGTTGGCTCTTTAATGATGTGTGTGAATTAGATGTAGGTCTACCCATCCTCCCCACCCACACTACTAACCCACATACCCATCACTGTCACTTTAATGGACATGCACATCAATCGGGGGGAAATGTGAGTAACTGCCTTGCACTTGGTTACTTTCTTAGTACAAGTCTCTCTGCATGCTGGCTGGGGGGGATGCACAGTGGCGGATTTACAATTAGGTAAAAGAGGCAATTGCCTCAAGTATCACATCATCAAGGGGCCTCGTGAGCTGGGCATAATTTTATAAAAAAACACAAGTAATCTTTCATTAAAAAATATATAATTTCTTGGCTTGAGACCCCGGTTGCTTCACTCAATACATATGTATACTGTACAAATACAGTTGAGGTCGGAAGTTCATATACACCTTAGCCAAATACATTTAAACTCAGTTTTTCACAATTCCTGGCATATAATTCTAGTAAAAATTCCCTGTTTTAGGTCAGTTATGATTACCACTTTATTTTAAGAATTTGAAATGTCAGAATAATAGTAGAGAGAATAATGTATTTCAGCTTTTATTTATTTCATCACATTCCCAGTGGGTCAGAAGTTTACATACACTCAATTACTATTTGGTAGCATTGCCTTTAAATTGTTTAACTTGGGTCAAACATTTCAGGTAGCCTTTTTTTGGCCCATTCCTCCTGACAGAGCTGGTATAACTGAGTCAGGTGTGTAGGCATCCTTGCTTGCACATACTTTTTTCAGTTCTGCCCACAAATTTTCTATAGGATTGAGGTCATTTGGAAGACCCATTTGCGACCAAGCTTTAACTTCCCGACTGATGTCTTGAGATGTTGCTTCAATATATCCACATAATTTTAATTTCTCATGATGCCATCTATTTTGTGAAGTGCACCCCCACAACATGATGCTGCCACCCCCGTGCTTCACGGTTGGGATGGTGTTCTTCCGCTTGCAAGACCCCCTTTTTCCTCCAAACATAACAATGGTCATTATGGCCAAACGGTTCTATTTTTGTTTCATCAGACCAGAGGACATTTCTTCAAAAAGTACGATCTTTGTCTCCATGTGCAGTTGCAAACTGTAGTCTAGCTTTTTTATGGCGGTTTTGGAGCAGTGGCTTCTTCCTTGCTGAGCGGCATTTCAGGTTATGTCGATATAGGACTCGTTTACTGTGGATATAGATACTTTTGTACATGTTTCCTATAGCATCTTCACAAGGTCCTTTGTTGTTGTTCTTAGAATCAGAAGCTTCTAAGATCATGACATGCTCTGGAATGTTCCAAGCTGTTTAAAGGCACAGTCAACTTGGTATGTAAACTTCTGACCTACTGGAATTGTGATACAATGAATTATAAGTGAAATAATCTGTCTGTAAACAATTGTTGGAAAAATTACTTGTGTCGTGTACAAAGTAGATGTCCTAACCGACTTGCCAAAACTATAGTTTGTTAACAAGAAATTTGTGGAGTGGTTGAAAAACAAGCTTTAATGACTCCAACCTAAGTGTATTTAAACTTCCGACTTCAACTGTAAATAAGAATGGAATATGTTTATGAACATTTCTTTATTAATGTGGATGCTACCATTATTATGGATAATCATTAATGAATCGTGAATAATGATAATGATGACAGAGGCAATAATATCATACCCCCCCAAAAATGCTATCCTCCCCTGTTATTCGTATTGGTAATGGTGAGAGGTTAGCATGTTTTGGGGGTATCGTCTTTGTGCGTCTGTAACTTTCTCATTATCCACAGAAAAACACATATGTAATGCAGATATGTATGAAAATATCTTCCAATAAAAGGTGACATTCTGTACTGTCTCCTCATATAAAATATTTAATCTTAAATCCAAAATGCTGGAGTACAGAGCCAAATTAAGAGTTTTAGCTTTACTATCCACATAAATCTGTAGGGGAGTATAGGTTCTTTGGGAACTAGAGGTTAGAGTAGGGGTTTAGTAGTGCATGTGGAGAACATGATGGATGTCAAGCCGGCAGATGCACTAATACTGCAATGCACGGTGAACCCAGCCTGATCCAATATACTGATTAACATTTATCTTAACCTCTTATGCTCTATATATTACACAGCAGCAGCTAGACCATATACCATAGGCATCAGTGCATCTCCACGATAGAGAATACTTGTCACGATCGTCGAAATAACATTCGGACCAAGGCGCAGCATGTATGGGTTCAACATCTTTTTATTTGCGAAACGCACAAAAACAATTAAAAAGCGCAAACGATACGTGACGCTATGGAGTGCTCACAGGCAACTACACATAAACAAGATCCCACAAAACACAGTGGGGAAATGGCTGCCTAAATATGATCCCCAATCAGAGACAACGATAAACAACTGCCTCTGATTGGGAACCATACCAGGCCAACCTAGAAATAAAACAAACTAGATTACTCACCCTAGTCACACCCCGACATAACCAAGGCTCTCTATGGTCAGGGCGTGACACTGCTGTCCATCTAAACCAATGAGCAACATCATCATGGGCTTCCTGATTTGCATTTGACCCATGATTGCCCACAAGTCAGCAACATTCATCGCAGTCAATATTGTCGCACCAATTTCAGTGTTAACACAGAACAGAGTGAGATAACGTGGGAATCAACCCTATCTCTTTTGTTTCACCATTCAGACAGCACCATCGTGATCAGACAATGGATTTGACTCCCTTATCAAAGCAAAGAGTGCTGCTCCCCAGTACTTGGCCTCCTTCACATACAGCGGCGAAGCCACCGTCAATCAACTGACCAAATACAGTGTTTCCATGGCGATGTGGATGGTAGGAGATGAGTCGTGGTCTTTATGGATGAGGACAGAATTGGGGGGGTGGGGGGTGTTTCCGCGTGTGTGGAGCAGTGTTGGAGCAGTGTGGGTGGATGGAATTATGAATGTCTGTCACCATGTGTACTGGGTTGTGGCTGGGCTGTGTTGCATGCTGATGTGTTTGTGTGCGTGTGTGTGTGTGTGCGTGTGCGTGTGCGTGTGCGTGCGTGCGTGTGCGTGTGTGTGTGCGTGTGTATGTGTGCATGCATGTGGGCTCATGAGGATCCATACAGAGTACAGACACATGGCTGAGTGCAGACTGTGATTCTGGCGTGCCATGCAGAGGGTGTGTCGGTCTACGTATGTGTGATCAACGTTCTGCACACGGACATGGAAAAGGATGAAGGGATTTTTTGCTCTGAGTGAGGTCCGTATGCAGAGAAAAAAATTGCATGCATGCACACGCACGGACACACACACTCACACACACACACACCCGGTGAAACCGAGTCACAGCCCGCTTTTATCACCCTCTCACTGAGGTTGTTAGCTATGTTCTTCCTGATTTATCAAAGGCAGCCATCTCTGGATCAACACAGAGCAGAGGGCTCTGTCACTATGACAGGGGAGATGGACAGTGTACTACTGCAGACAGGGTGTCTTACAACTGTGGAGGAAGGGTAGGATATAATGCTGCTAAAAGACGGACGGAGAGAGCCGGGGTACAGACAGTATGTACATAGACTGACATGAATAGAGGAATGGAGATACAAGAGAGCATGAGAGCAGTGCTGCACAGAGTACACCCAAGTCTGTGTTAGAGAGAAAAGGTCAGAGGTCAGTTTAGAGAATGTGAGAAATAAAGGGGGAGGGGAGAGGGAGAAATAGAGATCAATCAATCAATCAAGTTTATTTTATATAGCCCTTCGTACATCAGCTAATATCTCGAAGTGCTGTACAGAAACCCAGCCTAAAACCCCAAACAGCAAGCAATGCAGGTGTAGAAGCACGGTGGCTAGGAAAAACTCCCTAGAAAGGCTGAGTGCAGATAAATACAGGCGAAGTTTGTGGAAAAAATCAAGAGAAATGTAGTGGAAGATGTATTGTTGTTGCTATCTCTAAGATCATAGTAACATCCCTACAGAACACGCACACACTCAGCCCCCCTCTTCCATCTGCTCTTAGTCCATCTTGACAGGAAATAAGGAATGGCAGATAGAGAGGCTTGTCACGCATGCCTCTTTCTCACCCTCACCCCCTCTCTCCTTCTCACCCCTCTCTTCAGATGGACCTGCAGTGACTCCCTATGGGATGCAGTAGGACAGGTTGGATCAAATGAAAAACTGTGCTGCTGCTGTCACAGAGATCCCCTGGGCTGACGGGCTGATCAGTGCTCCGGCAGGGGGGCTGTAGGAGACCCTGAACTGGGGGGGGGGGGGGGCAGTAGTGGATTAATGTGGCGGTAAATTTGGGGTGTGATGCCTCAGATCAAGTTGAGACGTAGGCACTCCACAGAGACCTCCTTCTAAAGGTCAGGTTCAGCCGGCCGCTGTTTGGCCATGTGTGAGAGGGAAAGAGTGTTTTTATATACCGGTATTAAGCTGTTGGAGTGTGTTTGTTGGTGTGTGTCTGTGTCTGTGTGTGAATTTGGTGAACGCTAAGATATATTTTTTAAGTCTGCATGTTTATCATGCATCATTTTTGCATAGATTGGGGTCAACATCCACTGTCCACAAAATACACTGCTCAAAAAAATAAAGGGAACACTTAAACAACACAATGTAACTCCAAGTCAATCACACTTCTGTGAAATCAAACTGTCCACTTAGGAAGCAACACTGATTGACAATAAATTTCACATGCTGTTGTGCAAATGGAATAGACAAAAGGTGGAAATTATAGGCAATTACTAAGACACCCCCCAAAACAGGAGTGATTCTGCAGGTGGTGACCACAGACCACTTCTCAGTTCCTATGCTTCCTGGCTGATGTTTTGGTCACTTTTGAATGCTGGCGGTGCTTTCACTCTAGTGGTAGCATGAGACGGAGTCTACAACCCACACAAGTGGCTCAGGTAGTGCAGTTCATCCAGGATGGCACATCAATGCGAGCTGTGGCAAAAAGGTTTGCTGTGTCTGTCAGCGTAGTGTCCAGAGCATGGAGGCGCTACCAGGAGACAGGCCAGTACATCAGGAGACGTGGAGGAGGCCGTAGGAGGGCAACAACCCAGCAGCAGGACCGCTACCTCCGCCTTTGTAAAAGGAGGTGCACTGCCAGAGCCCTGCAAAATGACCTCCAGCAGGCCACTACGCTGACAGACACAGCAAACTTTTTTTGCCACAGCTCGCATTGATGTGCCATCCTGGATGAACTGCACTACCTGAGCCACTTGTGTGGGTTGTAGACTCCGTCTCATGCTACCACTAGAGTGAGAGCACCGCCAGCATTCAAAAGTGACCAAAACATCAGCCAGGAAGCATAGGAACTGTGGTCACCACCTGCAGAACCATTCCTTTATTGGGGTGTCTTGCTAATTGCCTATAATTTCCACCTTTTGTCTATTCCATTTGCACAACAGCATGTGAAATTTATTGTCAATCAGTGTTGCTTCCTAAGTGGACAGTTTGATTTCACAGAAGTGTGATTAACTTGGAGTTACATTGTGTTGTTTAAGTGTTCCCTTTATTTTTTTGAGCAGTGTAATAATCATCAAAAAGTGTTCCACTAGCAGATCACTCCTAAAATTACACTCCATAAGCAAGGGATTCCATGCATCAGATGTGACTAGCAAGATCTCATCCACATCAACCAATCATTGAATCAGCCGGCCAGACTCTGTCAGTCTCCTTCGCGATGACACAGCATCCTCGTTAAGCAACCCTCAAATTACAGACCACATTAGCATGAAAACGAAGATGTTAAACTGCCCACTATCACCACACACATACATCTTGTGGCAAATAATAGTCCATGTCTCCCGATCTCCTTTATTTTTCCATGTCTGCCCAACCACTCTCTATAAATAAGTAAGGTGCTGTTTCCAAGGTAACGTCACCATGGAGAATTGTCCACCTGAAATCATGCTGTAGAGAGAACCGTGGAGCAGTGGTCTAGCTAGCACAGTATGGGCTCCGTTTATTATAAACAGACCCTCATCACCAGCAGCACAGCATTCTAGGACCCCCAACCAGGCCCCGCCCAGCCCTCAGCTCTCATTAACCCACCATGATCCTCAGCCCTCATCAACCCACCATGATCCTCAGCCCTCATTAACCCACCATGATCCTCAGCCCTCATCAACCCACCATGATCCTCAGCCCTCTACAACCCACCATGATCCTCAGCCTTCATCGACCCACCATGATCCTCAGCCCTCATTAACCCACCATGATCCTCAGCCCTCATCAACCCACCATGATCCTCAGCCCTCATCAACCCACCATGATCCTCAGCCCTCATCAACTCACCATGATCCTCAGCCCTCATTAACCCACCATGATCCTCAGCCATCATCAACCCACCATGATCCTCAGCCATCATTAACCCACCATGATCCTCAGCCCTCATCAACCCACCATGATCCTCAGCCCTCATTAACCCACCATGATCCTCAGCCCTCATCAACCCACCATGATCCTCAGCCCTCATCAACCTACCATGATCCTCAGCCCTCATTAACCCACCATGATCCTCAGCCCTCATTAACCCACAATGATCCTCAGCCCTAATTAACACACCATGATCCTCACCCCTCATCAACCCACCACGATCCTCAGCCCTAATTAACACACCATGATCCTCACCCCTCATCAACCCACAATGATCCTCAGCCCTCATTAACCCACAATGATCCTCAGCCCTAATTAACACACACTGATCCTCAGCCCTCATCAACCTACATTACATTACATCAACCTACATTACACCTACATTGCACTATTTCATAATTATAGCCCTAACATTCTTCTTAGCATTTCTGATAACTAGGCAGTTCCACTATGACCCTCATTTAAATCCTTTGTGTGTGTGTGTGTGTGTGTGTGTGTGTGTGTGTGTGTGCGTGCGTGCGTGCGTGCGTGCGTGCGTGTGTGTGCGCAGATCAGAAACCAAATAGAAAGCCAGCAGTGCGCTAAATGGAACTTTGGTACCCTCTAGTGGTGAGAGCAGACACTGACATGTTTAGGGTGGATTCTACATAGCAGCAAGGCGGAGAGGGGTAATTACCCATCATCACACACTAGTAAAGCCATATTCAATGTTTTCTTGTTAGATTACAGTGCAACATTACAGTTGAGGTGTTTTCCTAAGCTGTGGTATTAAGGTTAAAGGGATGTAGTGTGCATGTGAAAAGAGACAGTCTGCAGTCTGCTTGGCACCCTGCAGGAGGTGATGAGACAGTCTCTCTGAGTTCCATCTCAGTAGTGCCAGTGGACTTTTCAAACACAGTGCTGTCACTGAGTGTGAGGTGACACCTACCTCTGGTCTCCCTTCACACACGCAGACAGACAGACAGACAGACAGACAGACAGACAGACACACCACTGTCATCTCTAATTAAAATGTATTTCCCTCTAAAACCTGACTAAACCAATCCAATTTCAATCTGAATGAGGGCAAAAAGAGGATTCTCAATCATGGGAGATTTTTCATGGCAGAGAAATATGGAGAATGTGCTAGAGATATATCTTGGGCTTCCGAGTGGCGCAGCGGTCTAAGGCACTGCATCAGTGCTAGAGGCGTCACTATAGACCCTGGTTTGATTCCAGGCTGTATCACAATCGGCCGTGATTGGGAGTCCCATAGGGCGGCGCACAATTGGCCCAGCGTCATCCAGGTTTGGACAGTGTAGGCAGTCATTGTAAATAAGAATTTGTTCTTAACTGACTTGCCTAGTTAAATAAATAAATATGATTAAAGTGGGCATCTGGGGGATAGGGGGTCTCTATCCTCTTTCTCTCTCTCGCTGTCAGAACAGCTCTCCCATGTGGGCCTTGTTAGGAAAGGTCAACAGTTAAACTCTTAAGGAGTTTGGGAAGGGCCATACTGAACCATCCAGGGCCCATCTCAAGATCTCCTTTGGAGAGACTTCTCAGGTGTCGTCATTAGAATCATGACAGCCACGTCTGTTGAGAGAATTGAACCAGTTGCCTGCTAATGTGAATGTAATGCCCTTCCTTTCCCAGCCCCCTACCCAGCTATACACAGAGCATTAATACCCCAATAAACATCAGAGACAAATTAAATCATCCTGATTAGTCCATCAACACTAATTATCTAATTTAGTTCCTGATGGTACACTAAAAGCAATCATGGAAATTTGGTCTGGAGGAGGAAGAGAGGAGTATGGGGGATTCCAATACACTGTAGCTACTATATCTGCATGGTGATATGACTCTGACTGAGGCAGTGACAGTAACAAAGCCATAGATGCTGCACCACTGCCAGATGGTCTTAATTAGGTGCATACGGATATAGATCCATTTCATATGGATATGCATTAGAATTTTTATGAGAGCAAAAGTAGTATGCAGTATGTGTGATCAAGCCCTCTCCTGCTGCTGAGCGGCTGTCACCTCACAAAGGGAAAGGACACGCCGTCTCTCCTTTGTGATCAACATCCCCTTGTTCCAATGTCAATGTCAGGTACTTGAAAACGGTGAAAATTGCTACATGCATGACAGGTGAGATAGGCACGTTTCCAAGGGGACAAGTGTCAGTTGGCATGGGGATAAGACTCTAGTCCATCACACTGACCTCAATATGTCACATGATCTGTACATCAGACAGCCAAGATGTAGGGCGAAACAAGGGGAGATCACTCTCTATTGTCATTGGTTCCATTTGATATTGTCACTATTCTTCAAGGGGGTTCCAATAAAGTTCACTTCATATGGCAAAATATGAGGAACATTCCCTAAGACTCGTTTTCAATTTTATATCCTCGCTTTTTATGAGATGAAGGAAAGAAAATGAAGCTTTCTTATCAGAATGAAAAACATTGGGCATGTAAAAATATAAATCGAACAGATACCTCGACCTGATTCCTTGAATCCTTTGTAGAATTTGGGGAACCCAAACAAAGAGGATAATGAACAGTCTGCATGAGCTTCATCTAAACCGTATGGACCCCTTCAGAAAATATAACTGAAAACGGGATATGGTTCCATCAAGTATATTTAAGGGCTTGTTCTAAGCTCCACACAGGGACATTCTTTGGGATATTGACTTGCAATGAAAGACTAGCTTAAAACTCAATCCCAGCCTGGTCTGAGGATATTGAGAAAGATCCCCTGGGTATTCCAAACGATGACAGAAGTCGGTAAAAGTGCTCTGAGCGTCCTTTGAAAGCATTATTTTTTGATTTCGGGGTAACCGATACAAATTTTACATGCCACATATCATTGATTCATCAGGAGAATTCCAGAGGCCATTACACTTATTCCTGAATAACCACATTAAGTGGTGGGCAACATAGCCAAAATATCATAACACAATATTTTTCTGATTTTTGACGGTATGTCGGTATTTAACAGTATTTCATGTTTGTGAATAATAAAAGTTCTAAATATGTTTTATGAGTAGTGCATGACCCCTAGGATGGCAACAAATTAATTCTAAGTGGTTATAATGGGCTTTCTCCATTCTGATTAGGCTATTTATACTCAACCAAACTAGGACCAAATTGTTAGTGATATAGTCCAATTTATAAAACTTTTCATTTGTTTAGCACTGTATCAACATATCGTTACAGTATTGTAAAAATCCATATCGGTATACCAGTATTCCAGATATATTGCCCAGCTCTAACCACATTATTGACCATAATTCTGGGCGGGTCAATGGACCTGAGACAATGAGATGGTGAAACAATCACCTTTTTTTTTTACTGAAAAAGTACACAAAAGATAGCATAGAATTGATGTGTGTGGTTTACCTTGCCATGGAGGGGACACACACAACATGGCCTAAGAACCACACCAGTTCTCTCTAGCAGACACTACAGGAAAAGACAGACTGAGCCTCTGCAGGCCAAGCCTCCATGAACAGCCTGCTAAGAAAGCATTTTCTGTCAGTGGGAGAAACCATGCTGCACGACTTATTCTCTGAAAGAAGAGAGAAACATAATGCTATTATTTTGTAGGTAGTGCCACACTGTGACTAAGAGGAGTAATTGCAGTCTAGGAAAATCTGCCTCATGGGCTTTTGACATTCCTTTGTGATTTTTGTAACTCAAAAACACTAATGTTAGCCTGAAAACCTTAAAGGTTTACCTTAAAAGTGAACGCTTGTTGAATATGATCTCTGTTCCAAGGTAATGAATAGGTTCTTACTGTGGTGGGATTTTTAAACTGATGTTTCAGTATCTAAGCCTATTTTAGCCCAGTGTTTCAGTAACTAAGCATCTATTTTATATTTTCATGAAATAAATATACAAGAGATTTGTAATAGAGATCTCTTTATTATAGTGCATTTCTCAGATGTTACAAGATGGGTTAAAAAAAGCTAAAAACAAAGGGAAATCTTTAAGTAAAAGAAAAGACATATGCACACACACCTTGTGTCATTTGTACAGAAAATGATCTGAAAATTAAAGCTTCACATCTGAACAAGGGTAGCTAAATGAAATTGTCAAGTTAAAATAAATGTTCATACAGAAGTTCATATACACTTTAATTACCTGCCATATACCGGAAGTGACGCTCATCATTCAATTCAATGGATTTTCTTTCAGCACTAAACCCTACAATATCATTACAGAAGAAAAAGGCCAAAAATTAGATTAGAGTTATTAATTTGTTGAAACCATTTTCTGGAACAATTCATAAAATAAACAAAGAGAGATCTAATTGTCCAGTTGTACACAGATACGTGGGTAAAGATCAGTCCTACCCTCAAGAGGTCAGTGTGGGGCTGGGACCTTAGGGTCATCTTCAATCAGCAGGGGGTGTGTACAGTACAGTGTACTAATGGTTTCTCAACTAAATTAGCAGTAGCCTTTGGAATACATGGGATGTACAGAAAATTATTTAGTCAGTTATCGTATACATTTTGAAGCTGTGTGTTGACGTGGAGAACAGCCGCGGCTTAATTTGCACATGGTGACTGTCTGCTGGTGTAGTTGCTATGGCGATGCTGATGGGAGAGAGTTGTCAATGAAAGCACTGCTGATGTGAGCAGAAAGCTCAAGCTTTCCCCCCACTGCTTGCTGTAAAGAGGTTGATGAGGCAACCTTCCATGGTCTAGTTACAGTACTATTTATTGTATTATAGTGCAAGCTGGTCATGTTTCACATGGAGCGAAGGGGCAGATGTGACTACCTGTGCAGCAGAACCGGGATAACTAAACCTGACGACACAGAGAGCAAACAACCTAGATAGCCCCGCATAGGGTGTGTGTTCACAATGCAGTTTGGATTGTAGGCTGAAGCGTAATGCATTGAATGCCATGAGAGCTTGATAACACAGCACTATGAGGAATTGGAGAAGAGTGCCGTATTAGTGCAGCTGAAAGTCAGTGGCGGCTGACGGAAGGAGCTAAAGGAGGGACGTAATGTAATGTCTGGAATGGAATCAATGGAACGGTATCAAACATATCAGAACCACATTTGACTCTGTTCCAATTATGTCGTTCCAGTCATTACAATGAGCCCATCCTCCTACAGCTCCTCCCACCAACCTCCTCTGCTGGAAGTGACCCATCAGGCCCACCCCATGCCCTGCAGGAAAGTCCAACTCGGCAAACATCCTAAAAGCTAATCCAAACACAACCAGCCCTTCATAAGTCAAACCCAAAGGATCCTAAAGCATTTTGATTGAAATACTGCACACCTGGCTCCTCAGCTCATGCTAGACCAAGGGAACCAGGTCGTCTGTACAAAAAAGAACAATGTAAATAAAATATAATAAAAAGGAAAAAAAGTAGACAACAGAAAATGTAATGAGGAGAAAGCCAGAGTGGGAGCAACTCTCAAAAGGCCTCGCTGTTCCAGTGGACAGGAACGGTGCTGAAAACACCCAACTAATCCCATGTACACTCACCCAATGTACTCGCAGAGCTGTGGCTAGCTACACTCAACTACACTGACCCTCTGCCTAGCATAGGTAGTATAGTGTAGTACTAGACAAACACACAATTTATTGCGTTTTCCATACCCGGCGGTAAGGATCGTTCACTCAATCAAAACAGTATCAATGATCTCACAAGGCCCTGTGAAAGGAACATATCACTTGGTGTTAGCCACCAATAAAGATGCAGCGTGATAAAGAGGCCATCACTTGTGATCCTAGAGGGCAGCAGGGTCAGCAGCTGGTTACCACAGTTACCTTTTGGAACAATAACTTATTTCCAGACAAGTCAAGTCTTGCTCCATTCTAA
Organism: Salvelinus fontinalis; assembly: GCF_029448725.1. Classification (NCBI taxonomy): domain Eukaryota; kingdom Metazoa; phylum Chordata; class Actinopteri; order Salmoniformes; family Salmonidae; genus Salvelinus; species Salvelinus fontinalis. Next base: position 85,529,799 of record NC_074666.1, read on the forward strand.
TAAACCAAAAACAATAGTAACAACTCATTTCAGTCAGTAATGCCTACCAAACAGCTGACCCTCAAGTCCTGCAGGTCTTATCAAGCACCACCATCATCATTCAGGCTACGGTGGCTACGCTCAACAACAAAAACGAGTGGACGAGGGGCATGGTGACATCACTAATTTGTTGTGCTTCAATGGAGATTTGAGGGTTAGGACAGCGACTGAAAGCTGGCTAATAATTGATTAGCTAGTGTTCCCAAGACAGCCAGAACAATGCGGTTGGGCATACTAGACCATGATTTTACAAAGAATGCAAAGAAGGATCTAGGATGGAAAAGCTATTTTTATTTGTCTTTTTCCCAACCTGATACAGGTTACATTGAGATTTATTTCATGGTGTGGGGTCTCAAACCAACAGTTTAAGAAGAGTGTCTGACAGATCGCAATACTAGTGGATGGAAAATCAGAGTTGTTTTTTTAATCTATAAACTTTATTCATTTTCAGATTACACATAAGACTTAGCATCCTGGGTCTTTCTTTGCCTTGTGAAAACCAGGGTGTCTTAGGAGCCACTGACGGTGGGTCAGGAGGGGAGGGATTGGGGGGGGGCGCTAGAGTTAGCCATGCTGTCATTTCCACGGGTGAGTGAGACTGTTGAAGGCACAGCAGGGCTGCTCCCACTCCCGGCTTACACACATGCACCCACACATACATACACATTAAGATCCACACAAACACTTGCACTCTCACACACACGCGTATGTGGGGTATCACTGGTCAAAGCCCCAATGCTTGGATGGGATGGAGTGAGAGACGGGAGGAGAGAGGGGCTGGGACCAGCGCTGTCGCCCATAACACACTGCGCAGACAAAGACGCAGACAGACGGCGGAATGGTAGATCATTTTGCGTTCTTTAGCTGGTTGGAGAGCCAGTCGAGGCCCTCGTAGAGCCCATCCCCACTGGTAGCGCAGGTGGCCTGGATGTACCAGTTACGCTGGCGCAGGGAGTGCAGGCCCAGCTTGTCTGTGATCTCCGCTGCGTTCATAGCGTTGGGGAGGTCCTGAAGAGTGGAGAAAAGGGTTAACCCAGGAAAACATGCGTCTGCAAAAGACCTTCACAAACCATCTTAGTATTAGAGGTCGACCAATTTATCAGTTCAAGTTTTCATTATCGGTAATCTGCATTTTTGGACGCCGATTATGGCCGATTTCATTGCAATCCACAAGGAAACTGCGTGGCAGGCTGACCACCGGTTACGTGAGTGCAACATCAAAAGGCAAGGTAAGTTGCTAGCTAGCATTAAACTTATCTTATAAAAAACAATACATCTTAACATAATCATTTGTTAACTTCTCTAGGGTAGGGGGTAGCATTCGGAATTTTGGATGAAATGCAAGCCCAAATTAAACTGCCTGCTTCTCGGGCCCAGAAGATATGATACGCACACAACTGGTAGATTTGGATAGAAAACACTCTAAAGTTTCCAAAACTGTTAAATCAGTGTCTGTGAGTATAACAGAACTGATTTGGCAGGCAAAAACCTGAGAAAAATCCATTCGGGAAGTAGTTTCTTTTTTGGTTTAGTAGTTTTCTATTCAATGCCATTACAGTATCCATTGACTTAGGACTCAAATTGCAGTTTCTATGCCTTCCACTAGATGTCAACAGTCTTTAGAAATTGTTTCAGGCTTGTATTCTGAAAAATGAGGAAGTAAGAGCAGTCTGAATGAGTGGACCCTAAACTGTCACAGAGCTTTTTCATGCGCGAGACCGAGAGAGTGCCTTTCTTGTTTACCTTTTAAATTGACGACGTTATTGTCTGGTTGAAATATTATCGATTATTTAGGCTAAAAACAACCTGAGGATTGAATATAAACATCGTTTGACATGTTTCTATGAACTTTACGGATACAATTTGGATTTGTGTCATCCTGTTTTGACTGCGTTTGAGCCTGTGGATTACTGAAGAAAACACGAACAAAGTGGAGGTTTTGGGATATAAAGAGACTTTATCGAACAAAAGGAACATTTATTGAGTAAATGAATGTCTGCTGAGTGCAAACATATGAAGATCATCAAAGGGATTAATTTTATCTCTATTTCTGAATTATTTAACTGTTCTACTTGGCTGGTTAGTGTTTGTAATGATTTGTCTAGTGGGCTATGTTCTCAAATAATAGTAAGGTATGCTTTCGCCGTAAAGCATTTTTAAATCTGACACCGTGGTTGGATTCACAAGAAGTTAATCTTTAAACCCATGTAAAATATGTTTTGTTTTCTGAATTTTTATAATGAGTATTTCTGTATTTGAATTTGGCGCCCAGCAGTTTCACTGGCTGTTGAAGAGGTGGGACGCTAACGTCTCACGTACCCAAGAGAGGTTAACGCTTGTCCTGCGTTGCATATAATCAATGCGGTTCCTGTTCATTTATCATCGAATCACAGCCTACTTCAACTTCGCCAAACGAGTGATGATTTAACAAAAGCACATTTGCGAAAAAACGCACTCTCATTGCACAAATGTACCTAACCATAAACATCAATGCCTTTCTTAAAATCAATACACAGAAGTATATATTTTTAAACCTGCATATTTAGTTCAAATAAATTTATGTTAGCAGGCAATATTAACTAGGGAAACAGTTTGGGCTGCCTGGCTCATTGCGAACTAACTTGCCAGAATTTTACATAATTATGACATAACATTGAAGGTTGTGCAATGTAACAGCAATATTTAGACTTAGGGTTGCCAGCCGTTCGATAAAATACAGAATGGTTCCGTATTTCACTGAAAGAATAAACGTTTAGTTTTCAAAATGATAGTTCCCGGATTTGACAATATTAATGACCAAAGGCTCATATTATTGTGTTTATTATAATTAAGTCTATGATTTTATATCACAGTCTGACTGAGCAGTGGTAGGCGGCAGCAACATGCTCGTAGGCATTCATTCAAAGAGTACTTTACTGCATTTGCCAGGAGCTCTTAGCAAATCTTTATACACTGCTCAAAAAAATAAGGGGAACACTTAAACAACACAATGTAACTCCAAGTCAATCACACTTCTGTGAAATCAAACTGTCCACTTAGGAAGCAACACTGATTGACAATAAATTTCACGTGCTGTTGTGCAAATGGAATAGACAAAAGGTGGAAATTATAGGCAATTAGCAAGACACCCCAATAAAGGAATGGTTCTGCAGGTGGTGACCACAGACCACTTCTCAGTTCCTATGCTTCCTGGCTGATGTTTTGGTCACTTTTGAATGCTGGCGGTGCTCTCACTCTAGTGGTAGCATGAGACGGAGTCTACAACCCACACAAGTGGCTCAGGTAGTGCAGTTCATCCAGGATGGCACATCAATGCGAGCTGTGGCAAAAAGGTTTGCTGTGTCTGTCAGCGTAGTGTTCAGAGCATGGAGGCGCTACCAGGAGACAGGCCAGTACATCAGGAGACGTGGAGGAGGCCGTAGGAGGGCAACAACCCAGCAGCAGGACCGCTACCTCCGCCTTTGTGCAAGGAGGAGCACTGCCAGAGCCCTGCAAAATGACCTCCAGCAGGCCACAAATGTGCATGTGTCTGCTTAAACGGTCAGAAACAGACTCCATGAGGGTGGTATGAGGGCCCGACGTCCACAGGTGGGGGTTGTGCTTACAGCCCAACACGGTGCATGACGTTTGGCATTTGCCAGAGAACACCAAGATTGGAAAATTCGCCACTGGCGCCCTGTGCTCTTCACAGATGAAAGCAGGTTCACACTGAGCACATGAGCACATGTGACAGACGTGACAGAGTCTGGAGACGCCGTGGAGAACGTTCTGTTACCTGCAACATCCTCCAGCACGACCGGTTTGGCGGTGGGTCAGTCATGGTGTGGGGTGGCATTTCTTTGTGGGGCCGCACAGCCCTCCATGTGCTCGCTAGAGGTAGCCTGACTACCATTAGGTACAGAGATGAGATCCTCAGACCCCTTGTGAGACCATATGCTCACACATGCACATTTGTGGCCTGCTGGAGGTCATTTTGCAGGGCTCTGGCAGTGCTCCTCCTTGCACAAAGGCGGAGGTAGCGGTCCTGCTGCCAGATTGTTGCCCTCCTACGGCCTCCTCCACGTCTCCTGATGTACTGGCCTGTCTCCTGGTAGCGCCTCCATGCTCTGAACACTACGCTGACAGACACAGCAAACCTTTTTGCCACAGCTCGCATTGATGTGCCATCCTGGATGAACTGCACTACCTGAGCCACTTGTGTGAGTTGTAGACTCCGTCTCATGCTACCACTAGAGTGAAAGCACTGCCAGCATTCAAAAGTGACCAAAACATCAGCCAGGAAGCATAGGAACTGAGAAGTGGTCTGTGGTCACCACCTGCAGAACCATTCCTTTATTGGGGTGTCTTGCTAATTGCCTATAATTTCCACCTTTTGTCTATTCCATTTGCACAACAGCATGTGAAATTTATTGTCAATCAGTGTTGCTTCCTAAGTGGACAGTTTGATTTCACAGAAGTGTGATTAACTTGGAGTTACATTGTGTTGTTTAAGTGTTCCCTTTATTTTTTTGAGCAGTGTATATACACACAGAGACACATTAAAAAAAATTGTCTGATTAATCGGTATCGGCTTTTTTTGGGGTCCTCCAATAATCGGTATCGGCGTTGAAAAATCATAATCGGTCGACCTCTACTTAGTATAGAGGGAGTCCATTGTATGACCTTGAGTTGAACTACTAGTATCTGCAAACCATATGAATAACAACACTGTACTACCAATTACAGATGCAGTTTACTGGTGAAGCCTTGGGCTGCGTTAACACAGGCAGCCCAATTGTGATCTTTTGCCCAATTACTGGCAAAATAACTGATCTGATTGGTCAAAAGACCAAATTAATGGGGAAAAGATCACCTGTATGTTAGTCTCGCTCTGCTCATTGTAAAATTGCGCTCTGTTTCCATTTTAAAGAATTTCACGCACCGCTCACGCCGAGAACACTTGATTTAAGTGGCCTACTCTTTACGCGTCAAGCTAAATTTACATGTCCAGTGTAGCAGGTATAGGAAACTACTGTTTTCCAGACGCACTAGTGTCTCTCCCCAGTTAGTCAGTTCACCTGTTTGTTAGCGAACACAAGCAGCACAGCGTCTCTCAGCTCGTCCTCAGCAAGCATCCTTGTCAGCTCCTCCCGCGCCTCGTTCACTCTCTCCCTATCGTTACTGTCCACCACAAAGATCAGACCTGAGCGAAGCAGAGGGAGAGAAAGGATGGAGGGTGAGGAAAATATGAACATTTACCCTGGACAGTCTCAACTCAAAGTCAGAAAGAGTGAAGATGGTGCTGAGGGTGTTCTGGTGACAGTGTCCACTCACCTTGGGTGTTCTGGAAGTAGTGCCGCCACAGAGGCCTGATCTTGTCCTGACCGCCCACATCCCACACTGTGAAGCTGATGTTCTTGTATTCTACCGTCTCAACGTTAAAACCTGAGATAGCGAGAAAGATCAGTTACGTCAGCAACCTAAGACACTAACATTCCAAGAGGCTGTGTGAGATGACATATCAGCAATCCCAAACAGGCAAGCTAGGTCACTCCCTTAACACAAATGTCTGCATGAAATGTCTTTGCCAAAATGTAGCTGCAAATTAAAATGTATATTTGAATAAAATATGCAAAGTGAATGAATATCTACTGGAATATGAAATGTCATCAGCCTTGTGTTACATTCCTATAATGCAACAATGTTATTTCAGGGGGGGCTGTAAAAGCTCCATTCTTTCCTATATTTAAGTCACTTAATCCCTATGACAACAGCCACATTGCAGGACGTTGCCTGCCTGCGGGAGCTCTGTAGCTGATGTAGGTAGGCTACACAGTGCCCGACCCACGTCTCCTAATGAAATCCATGTACAGGCAGACTGTTGGCCTTAACAGGGGCCCGATCATTGCTTCAGAGCCTGAGGGCGGCTCACGGCAGCTACTCTGGGCATGTGAGAAGTGATCAGGGTTCGGATGAGATGGGGACAGAGGGAGTACATGGCTGTACGTATGACATTCATTTCCACTCCCCTACAACTAAACAAACAGGGGCCTAGACCTCATGAAAGTCACATGGAGCAAGTTATTGGAGGAATATTGGGGAGCATTTCAGGAGGGGTTTGTACCTAAGTGAAGGGTGTGTGATGACATGGGGTACAAGGGATAAAGCTAAGCTACTCACCGATGGTAGGGATTGTGGTGACGATCTCGCCCAGTTTGAGCTTGTACAGGATGGTGGTCTTGCCGGCAGCATCCAGCCCCACCATCAGAATCCGCATCTCTTTTTTACCAAAGAGATTCTTAAACAGGCCTGCAAACATGTTCCCCATCTTGGCTAATCTGGAGGAAGGGAGACAGAAACCAAAATGGTTAAGCTAGTAGTTGTACAACATTCATTACGCCTAACACCAGGCTAAACCGGCCGTGTGTGTCCACGTGTTCGGTAACACAAAAGCTCGCTGACGTATGTGAGCAGTGTGGATGAAATGATTCATTAACATGAAGACGTTAAAATATTCTACACTGCTCCCGCATACAATGTGGGTGGTGTCAGATCGGTGTAAAACAAGACATTGTTTATGAATCCATTTATAAATGTATATAAAAAGGTTCCCATCCTTGGTAATTTGATTAAAAATTTTGCCCTGTGAGGGTAATAATGTCCTTATCTCTGATAAAAGGGCAACCACAGAGATTAAATTCATGAGGAGGAGAGAAAGTGCTGAGAAAAGCATTCAGTCACTGTCTGTTTATTTTGCGTCTTAACAATGGGCCCTTAGTGGCACCTCTGGGTCTCACACAACACACAAGCAGGACTTGGCTGATGGGACTGCAGGGCAGTGTCGTTCTGACTGGCAGGCAACTGTTTACTCATAGCCAGGAGCAGAGAAGTGGATCACATGACTGGCAGAGCACTGACCAGAGACACGATCCAGGAGTAGAGGCTGGTTACAACATAGCTCCACCTGAACACCTATTGCCCAACACCCATCAAGCAAGAACACAAACAGGCTCTGTAACAGCAGCCACAACGATTAGAATGTAATAGCCTAGTCAGTCCCAAATAGAAGCCTACATACATGTCTAACACAACACCATAACTAATTCATGTTTTTTTCTACGTAACTTTCTCACTGTTGAAATGCGTTTCTAAATGTACACGGGTCTTTCCACCAATTTGGTGTCTTTTGACAAGTGTAACTTTCACATAATTTCCACTTCATGAAAAAATTATCCTCCCTCAAGAGGTACATTTTGTTTTTATAAAGACTATAGTAAGTAGTGCCTATTAAGTGCAAAACAAAGTAACAGGGTTGACCTAACAGGGTTGACATGTTATGCTCGACCCGCTCAGTTTTGCACCACAAAATTGCCAAGAAGAGTAGAATCAGCTCATCTGCTTTTACTCTAAGATATTACTATTAAATGTTCAATGTTTTAAAAGACAGTGTCACCATATTAAAATGAGAGTTCAGTTCACATAACAGGGGTGAGGGACATACTTAAATGAATCACATAAATAATAATCTTCAGAAATAACTGTCTAGCAACAAAATGACTAGGGCTTTACAATGATGCTGAACCTTGGAGAAGTTTTGGGATTAAGTGGGTTAAAATATTCATAGAAGTGAGAGTTGACAGAGGGATGTCAAAATGCTGCATTTTGGCACTTTAGCAGATTGATTGAATTGTCCATGTTGTCTTTAATATTAAAGGGCACCGCATTTAATATAACAGGCTTTTAAAATCCAATATTGGTGGACAACTTCTACTTAAAATATCGAAGGGCACTTTCATGGAATGACCCACAAATGTATCAATTGTTGACTTTCATTTTGAATTAGGCATATTCATTGCAATAACAATCCTTCCTATTATTCAGTATGTTGCCAAGCACATCGCAGAATCATCTGATTTAAGACACGGCCTATGATGAAACAGGCTCACTACATCAGAAAAATAGTGTATCCTAAACACCATGACAAAAACAGATTCATATTTGAGACAAGTTAGCGGTATTAATACAAACTGGACAAGAGTAGGGGACGATGGGACCGCATTATAAAAGACCCATACAGGTGTTGTAGGTGAAACGAAGAGCATGCAGTCTGAGCTCAAGGAAAAGCAGACAATGAGGCCAGTGATGTGGCGAATATAGGTCAGCGCTCAGAAGAACCAGAGTACTAGAGGCTGGATATGGGAGAGGTAACACACCTGTAAGCAGAGACACACTGCTGAATTAACCAGGAGAGAGACAGGGAAACAATGATCCTGTCACAGCAAATAGGCTATTGAACACTCAGGTCTTTCTCCAAAGGACACAAATGACTTCTAAAATAATGGAACACTCTAATCTTGTGCAAAAACCCTCCCACTAACACATGCCTACAAATGATAGCATAGGATAACACCAACACAGTATTATTACACACCTTCAAGACAATTGTGGCAAATGATATACAAATGAACATAATTCATAAACGGGGTTCTTCGGTGGAAACATGCTGAAGCCATTTAAATATGACACACGCCTTGGCACTTCTGAAATAAACTATACAACAACTGTAGGCAAACAATAGCTAGGAGGGGTGTGATTTGAGTTCTAACATCATGAACACAGGGAGTTGTCAGTTTCACAAAGTTCCTTCATGGATTCAGAATGTGACAATGATTCTAGCTCTAGCCAACAGACATTCCACAGAGGGGAGTTCCAGAACTAGAAAAGCTCATAGCTTGCAGATTTCTAACAATGACATTACAACAATGGCAGCTCATTTGAAATCAGGATTGTCCACCCTGTTCTTCAACTAAAGCAAAGAGGAAGTGCTCAGAATGTATCGTCCTCTGAGGAAACAGGAATAACAGGGAAGGACAGGGGAGGGGTATGGGAGGCCAGCAGCAAGTCATCAGAGAGTAGTTAAGTTAACTTATCACAGTATGCATGTGATATAGGCTGCCTGAGGTGGAGTCTTTTTGGGGTGCATCGGCAGTCAGTGTTAAGGGGTTCTAAAAGAGGTGCCAGTTACCAAGAGACGCTCATAAAAAATTAAAAAGAGCCAATGTGGATTAATAATTGACATGCCAAATGACAAGGGGGGTGGATTATGTGATGTACAGCCTACTACATAAAGTACACACATTAATATTGAGGGAACACTAGGGGCATCAAGGGGGCTCACTTTCTGGTTGGACAGGCAAATAGTGGACATTTTTCTTTTAAGTCTAGCAATGTTCTTCCATAAGGGAAAGTTCGGCATGCTGGGGTTAACCTGCTCCACCGGTTGTTTGATCAGCCCCTCATCAGGACCTGAACAAAGTAGGAAAATTGACAGATTCCTGGAGAACTCAATGTTTGAAAATGGAAATGTATGGAAGACAGAGACATGGGTGTCAGTCATAAATAAAACTAATGTGTGTAGCTTTGCATGCATCTCACACAATTTTGCTTCAGTTGTCTGTCCATTAAAATTACTTGGGTCTAACATAAAGGTTTAGCTAGTTAGCTACATTAATTTGTAACACACTAGCAAACCATGTGACGGGTTCAGTTTGAAGACACTGACAAGTTTCCAAAACCAAATTTAACCATCCAGTACCAACAGTTACGCTAGCTAAAGCTTCCCGGTACAGTTTAGTTACCCAACTAGAAGGCCGTAGAGACCACCAAGTCCAAGTTACCTTACCGTTTAACCCACAGGCTGGTTAACTAGATTCGTTTAGAGACGTGTTTAACATCGGTTAGTTAGTTAAGCGGCGTATAATTCAAATCTCAATCCATGTAAATTAACGTTACGCAGTAAGAAAATAGGCGTAGCTAGCTAACTAACGTTAATTTTGCTTACATCGTTAGCTAACGTTAGCACAAGCAAGCGAAGGGGCTCGACATAATGACTCCAAATAGGAGGAAGCTGAATGTCCAATCACAATGACCAGCGAATACTTACTGACACAATTTCAGTAAAGTTAGCGGAATAATACTCGCGCGACTTTAACAGGTCCTGAGAACATAATGCCGGGCGAGGTAGCTAACGTTAACTAGCTATTGACGGCAGATGATCCTCGTTTGGTTTGAGTCTACGCAGGGTGATTCGTTGTCAAAGCTTGCGGTCAAGCCGAAAGCAAATAAGCAATCGTTTGCGTTCCTGATCCTGAAAATAAAAAAAATACTATGAATTACATATATTACATTGCTACGTTGTATACATGTTTTACCTTTAAGTGGCGGTTTCTCGATCTTTCTTTTACGCTCCTATTCACCGCTAACAACAAAATGGCGTCTTTCACAAATGTCAAGAAAGCCGCGTCATGGACGTTGCACATCGTAAGATCTTCACCAATCATGTTATCCATGCAAGTTACAAAAACGTACCTTGCTGTGCTGCGGGCCAATCGATGCAACAACATTTAATGTTGAGGGCGGAGATTTACAAAAGGCCCTCCTCCAGTTTGCCCTACAAACTGAAAGACCAGTCCAGCTTCCCGTAGGATCAAGCATCCCCGCCTCTTCCCGCCCCATGTTTCCGGCTTCAATGGAGACTGGAGAAATTTGCCACTGGCCCAACCCATCATCATTGGGGAGGATAGCACCAAAACAAACCGGTTGCAATTGTTCAATCCAGAAGAAGAAGAAAAACGTCCGGAAAATACAGGACCATGGGTGTGTATAGCCTTATATTAGATATGGCAAGCAAGTGCTGCCTTATATGCCTTATGGCTAGGCCACTTACCCATAATGTCATAGAGATCATAATCTCAATCAATAAGCAACAGCCTACAATTTACATTTCTGATCAAAGAATTCCAGCCTGTTTCTGTCATTCATCTTTTAGTTAAACAGCCTGAAAGAGTCCGAGCCAACACCATAGAAATAGGAATTATAATACAAATTAAGTAATTTAATGGAATCTCTATGGCCAACACTAACATGCAAGGTCTACAATGACAGCTAGGTCTATAGGGCCAACAAGTATGTAAACTGGCGTTGGGGGCCCCTGGAGGTGGGCAGAGGGGAGAAGTGGGTTGCGAAGTTCAAGGTGCATCAGGGTTCAAGCGTTCATCAAGGTTGTTGGGATCATCTGTGAAAGGCTCACAGTGTGTGTTGTTCATATTAAATCCACTAGATGGGGCCGTCTCCATGCTGCAGTCATAATGTCCCAATAAGTCAAAGCCAATAGTTTCCGTTTCGTGTTTCATTTCCATAAATCAACCACTCTGAAATTATAGACATATGCCTATGTGAGTGCAATATCATCAGGTGGAAGTGTGTCCACCTTTCATGTGTTTGTGCTCATTGTTAGCTAATTCAGGTGGTTGTCCGGTTCCCTCAGTTATGCAGGTGTCACACTGAGCAGACAACTAGATCTTTGATTACCCATTCATCAACATGGTGATTGTAAACCAGAGTTGTTGTTGTTGCTGTTGGACATGAAGTGAATAAAAGGGATTTTATATGAAAATGGCCTATGGACTGAGACATCATGGGTGGTAGGCAGCTATATCTACAGGTGTCATGAAGCATATAATATCCTTTAATTAGGGGGTATAAGCCTTGAGATTTATTACATTAAAATTAAATCTTATTGTTGATGTTTGTCTGTATGTGTTGTTGTACAGTAATTACTTATTCACCAGGCAGTAGGCAGTGGGCATGCCACTTGTTATTAGTTTGTGTGTTGTCTAGGGCTGTCTATCCCACAATGTGTTCCTTCTCCTTGCAGGCGTTTGGTCAAGCGCCCATGTGAGCATAAATATATTACAAACTTTTACAGATGCACAATCGAGAGCATCCTGTCGGGCTGTATCACCGCCTGGTACGGCAACTGCTCCGCCCACAACCGTAAGGCTCTCCAGAGGGTAGTGAGGTCTGCACAACGCATCACCGGGGGCAAACTACCTGCCCTCCAGGACACCTACACCACCCGATGTCACAGGAAGGCCATAAAGATCATCAAGGACAACAACCACCCGAGCCACTGCCTGTTCACCCCGCTATCATCCAGAAGGCGAGGTCAGTACAGGTGCATCAAAGCAGGGACCGAGAGACTGAAAAACAGCTTCTATCTCAAGGCCATCAGACTGTTAAACAGCCACCACTAATATTTAGTGGCCGCTGCCAACATTTACATTTAACATTTAAGTCATTTAGCAGACGCTCTTTTCCAGAGCGACTTACAAATTGGAAAATTCATACATATTCATCCTGGTCCCCCCGTGGGAATTGAACCCAGAACCCTGGCGTTGCAAGCGCCATGCTCTACCAACTGAGCCACACGGGACCTCAACATACTGACTCAACTCCAGCCACTTTAATAATGGGAATTGATGGACATTTATGTAAAAATGTATCACTAGCCACTTTAAACAATGCCACTTAATATAATGTTTACATACCCTACATGACTCATCTCATATGTATATGTATATACTGTACTCTATATCATCTACTGCATCTTGCCATCTTTATGTAATACATGTATCACTAGCCACTTTAAACTATGCCACTTTATGTTTATATACCCTACATTACTCATCTCATATGTATATACTGTACTCTATACCATCTACTGCATCTTGCCTATGCCGTTCTGTACCATCACTTATTCATATATCTTTATGTACATATTCTAAATCACTTTACACTTGTGTGTATAAGGTAGTAGTTGTGGAATTGTTAGGTTAGGTTACTCGTTGGTTATTACTGCATTGTCGGAACTAGAAGCACAAGCATTTCGCTACACTCGCATTAACATCTGCTAACCATGTGTATGTGACAAATAAAATTTGATTTGAAATAAAGATGTAATTCATTTGAGTACAAAAACGTATTTATAGAGGTTTTTCCCTGCTGCTATGAAACAGTAAGTAAGAATCAAAGAAAAAAACACTGTTAGGTAGAGAAAATTAGATTGGAGCCTTGGTGGTTTGTAAACATTATGACCAAAATTAAAATAGAGTTATCAAGAACGAGACAGACTATCAGCGAGTCTTTGCTGGCAATGGAAAATAGTCAGCAAGTGATGGTGGAGATTCAACTGTATAAAAGTATTTATTGCTTAATAGATACCTATGTAATCCTATACCTATAATCCAAGATCCATTTTTGCAATAACAAGTGTATCTGCATGTTTGTATTTGTAGGCTATGTCTACCTTCTCAGGCAGCTACCGAACTTCTTAAAGGAGTACACTCGGTTATAGTCATTCTATAGCCAGCCACATCCTATAGCCTATAGTTATTCTGGTATATGCCCATACACTTGCCACTGGTGTATCCACCATAAACATGGCACAGTAGATCTGTCAGTGGGTAGAATGAAAATGCACCAGCAAGTTTGAATATGAGGCACGATAATGACAAAACCCAGACGAATGCTCATCACAGCCAGGTATATTTCCTACCTGTCACTGCCATCTAAGGGGCGTTTCAATGGTTGGGGCGGGACGACAAGGGAGTCCAATGGGCGTGTGGTACGATGATGCGCTCCCCAGAGGCCTTGCCTCCCTTGGGACCGCGCCTGCCGCAGTGGACCGAAGTTTGTGTGGGCCACTTAGGAGGTGAGCCAGCCAGACGGCACAGACTTTCCCAGTGCAGAATCAGCGAGATGAAGAGCAGCGTTGACCCGTCATCATGTGCTCTAGGCTCCCAAGGACCGCCTGCCTACTGCGACTCATTGAGCTCTGCATCCTCCTCTCGCACACTGCAGCATATTTTGGGTCAGCCACAACTCTTTTACTGTTATGTCTCTGCAGTTTTATTGTCTTTTCCTTACTTCTAACATATACAGCAGATCGATGTCTGTAGGAAATAATGCATGTGATGCGACGTACATTGCCTGCCTATATGATGGAAGCCCAGCGTTCCATGACTATCGTGCGCAATTACGCACGAGACCATAATGTAGGACTGTAAATGTTGACTTGTTTGGATGTTCAAATCCACAGAGATTATTTATGATTGCATTTTTCTGCTATCTAAAAGTAAACAAATACGTCTCAGAGCAGAATATTTGAATATTTAAGATATCCTTTGTATGATCTATGACTTGCTGTGAGTGTGAATGGTTTCTCACGGTCTATTGTATGAGGGAGCTCATTTGCATGCATAAACAAATTTGTTTTAATATTTTATTTTAAAATTAGAATCCTACACTCAGTTTCCTTTTTTAGCATTATTATGTGGTTTTATTGGGCACATGTGGGTAGGACAGACGAAGTCAAATATGGACCGATATGTGCGTAATTTTACTTTGGAAGCAAAATCAGACATTTTGGTATGACTTACTACGTTTATACTTAATTGCGCATATACCTATGTGTAGTGTGTTGTTAAAAGCTTGTAGAGTAGGCAAAAACTATACATATTGTTTCGATTTATAGGCTATGCCTTTATAAACAAAATGTAATTGTTATGGACACATGTTATAGACATTACTCTGGAACATTTACATTTAAGTCATTTAGCAGACGCTCTTATCCAGAGCGACTTACATTTAACCTTTTTATTTTATTTAACTAGGCAAGTCAGTTAAGAACAAACTCTTATTTTCAATGACGGCCTAGGAACAGTGGGTTAACTGCCTTGTTCAGGGGCAGAACGACAGATTTGTACCTTGTCAGCTCGGGGATTTGAACTTGCAACCTTTCAGTTACTAGCCCAACGCTCTAACCACTAGGCTACCCTGCCGGAACAACATGTTTTCTTTATTCCCAGGACCACCAGATCGTTTGGTATTATTTATAAGTCTACATATTTATATTTCCTTGATAAGATTATTTCTATGACATTTTCCTTTAGAATTTGGTAACGTCAGTGATAACTATACTGCACTGAATGTATACATTTGTCTCCTTTGAAAGGCTGACAGGCCGAGAGCCCTTGGTCTTTTTGCCTGCCCCGTTCTCCAATGAACCCCCAACGGGAAAAGCTCACCTAAAACAATGCGAGCAGATGACCCTGGCCCGTAGGCAGAAACGACTGTGTCGCCGCGAGCCGGGTTTGGCCGAGACGCTGCGTGAATCAGTGCGCCTCAGCCTCCTGGAGTGTCGCTATCAATTCCGGAACGAGCGCTGGAACTGTAGCTTGGACGGCCGCGGGAGTCTTCTGAAAAGAGGTGCAATAACATGTCATCAATTCACAGAGTGCCATGTATTTACACACAGAGATATGAGGGCAAGATTTCCATCTGGAGGGACGCAACATGGGAAGCAAGTTAACATGTAGGCCTAATAGCCTAGACTGAAGTTGTGTTGTGAATATCGTAAGGGTCAAATTACTACTTGATGATGCAAAGGATTTCTCAAGTGCAACAATGCAATTGATTGAAAATGTAAGTATATTGAATTGATAAATTGACTGTTGTGGGGGTAGGTGAGTGATCTCAAAATCATGATCCAGGCTAAACTCTAGTCTATAGCCTACAACAACAACAAAAAGTCAGCGGCTAATGCTCCACCCCTTATAAAATAATTTTAGAGCATGGTTATGCTATCAGCACGAAGAGCCATGAACAGGTCAGCATGGAGTTAATTAAGGGCTAAAGAGCCAAAAAGCCCGGTGCGGCGGGGCCTACGAGGGCCCAGTGGTTATTTATATCTCGGAAACCCGCCCAGTTACCAGAGGAAAAGGGCGACGTGATTACTCACTTTCATCTGGAGGGAAAAATCCTTCCTAGTCAAAATAAGAATTAATTGGATTAAAATACATCATAGCGATGTCTCTGGGCTAAGCAAATAACAGTGCGAAACCATACCACCGGGAACAGTCAGCAGAGGAATCATGACACAACTCTTTAAACGGAACACTGGAGTAGAAACATGGGAGTAGAATGTAACCAAAATATTTATCTCATGAGCTTGGATGATAGTCTAGTCTTTGCATGTCTGGCCAATTTACGAGGAGTAAACAACATTTAACATTTTTATTGTAGACTATTATTAATTGTTGATGTAATTTGTCTATTCCAGGTTTCAAGGAGACTGCCTTTCTTCTTGCGGTGTCTTCAGCGGCATTGTCCCACGCACTAGCAAAAGCTTGCAGCTCGGGCCGAATGGAGAGGTGCACGTGCGATGACTCCCCAGGAATACAGCATCGCGAGGCATGGCAGTGGGGGGTCTGCGGTGACAACTTGAAATACAGCACCAAATTTCTCAAGAAGTTCTTGGGCCAGAAGAGGGTCAGCAAAGACCTGAGGGCGCAGATCGACTCCCACAACATTAACGTTGGAATCCGGGTGAGTGAGTGAGTGTTGACATGTGGATAAGCTCAAGCAAAACAACAAGAAGCCCATTAAGCATTTGTGAGTGACACTATTGTGGCTTAAGTTATTTGTTTCAAAAGAGAAAGGTATAAGCCTATGCCCATAGTGAGTAGTTTCCTCCCAAGCATCATAAACATATCAGCCAATAACAGCTCAATTTTAGACCCACCAGCAGAAGACAACCCCAACACTGCTTACCATACAATGCACTCTTCTAACAGAGGCAGCAGGGACTGTTACTTTACCAGGTCTCACCCTGACTCCTTGCCCATATATCTCATCCAGTGCCAGTAGCCCACTCCCCCTGCATGCTGTATCCCTTCCTGTAGCCCTGGTGGATAGATAGCTACTGGGCCTGGGCTGGTCGAGGCTGAGGGAGGCAGCAAGTAACAGGGATAGGAGAGGAGACAGACTGCTGTCAGATCCCTGGAGCCAGGTGTTCCAAGGCAGGCATGATAAAGCTTGCTGTGCGGGCCCACAGAAAATTAAAGGTCTCCCGTCAGAGAGAACAATTATAACTGCTGCCTCTTTTAATATACGAGCAAGCATTTTTTCCACTTACTGTATGGCACTGAACTGGGCTCTTCTCCATAAATCCACATAATGTTCATACGGTAACACTATGTGTGTATTTGTGTGTGTAGCTTAGAAACAGCCAGCCCCAAGGCTCTTCCCCTTTACCTTTCAACTGAGGCAGCAGGCCCTTCAGAGACAGAGGGAGAGAGAGAGAGGGAGAGACACAAACAACAGGATGAACTGAAGTAGTCTATCTTATCTTATCTTTATTGAGTGAGGTGTTTTCCTCACCTTCCACCTATCCGGCTCAGTAGAGACCCGGAGGTGGTTGTTTTTCCACAACACCCCCCTCTAACCCTCATCCCTCAGTAATGTTCTGAGATGCCCCTGAGGGGTTCATACCTGCGTAGGGCGGAACTCGGCAGAACTCTTCAACCCTGAAGTAGCCCCTGGGTCTCCCCCCTGCCCGTAAGGATGACCCCCATGCCGCATGACCTGTCTCTGGCCCCCACCCAGTTAGAGTCTCTCTGGCTGAGTGCCTCAGCGCTGGTACCCCCAGTCCACCACCACCAAGCTCAGTGAACTTTTGAACGAAGGCAGGACACCATCCTTTGGCCGCTAACCCAAACTCTCTAACTGTTTAAGCTTTTTAAACTCTTATGATCGTTTTCCGTGCACACACACACACACACACACACACACACACACACACACACACACACACACACACACACACACACACACACACACACACACACACACACACACACACACACACAGAATAGGGTGGAAAGATTCTGCTGTCTGTCTGTGATGCCTCGGGCTTCATAGGAGAGAGACAGGAGAGAAGCCGTGAGAAAGAGCTAGTTTCAACACATTGAAAAAACGAATCCGCAGGCGCTGTCTAAATGCGAGACGTCAGGTGAATGAAATACTGCATGCCGAACAGTCTCCCTAATCCATCATCTCAACCGTTCATACTGAGCTAAACTAAAGGACGACTAGCCCCATACCATCAGACCCCCGCCCCACCATGCAGGAAACTGGTTCACTCTGTCTAGATTTTAATTTTTTTTATTTCACCATTATTTAACCAGGTAGGCCAGTTGAGAACAAGTTCTCATTTACAACTGCGACCTGGCCAAGATAAAGCAAAGCAGTTCGACAAAAACAACAACACAGAGTTACACAAACAAACGTACAGTCAATAACACAATAGAAAAATCTATGTACATTGTGTGAAAATGTAGAAGAGTAGGGAGGTAAGGCAATAAATAGGCCATAGAGGCGAAATAATAACAATTTAGCATTAACACTGGAGTGATAGATGTGCAGTTGATGCTGTGTGAGTAGAGATACTGGGATGCAAAAGAGCAAGAGGTTAAGTAACAATATGGGGATGAGGTAGTTGGGTGTGCTATTTACAGATTTGCTATGTACAGGTACAGTGATCGGTAAGCTGCTCTGACAGCTGATGCTTAAAGTTAGAGAGGGAGATATAAGACTCCAGCTTCAGTGATTTTTGCAATTCGTTCCAGTCATTGGCAGCAGAGAACTGGAAGGAAAGGCGGCCAAAGGAAGTGTTGGCTTTGGGGATGACCAGTGAAATATACCTGCTGGAGCGCGTGCTACGGGTGGGTGCTGCTATGGTGACCAGTGAGCTGAGATAAGGCGGGGCTTTACCTAGCAAAGACGTATAGACCTGGAGCTAGTGGGTTTGGCGACGAATATGTAGTGAGGGCCAGCCAACGAGAGCATACAGGTCACAGTGGTGGGTAGTATATGGGGCTTTGGTGACAAAACGGATGGTACTGTGATAAACTACATCCAGTTTGCTGTGTAGAGTGTTGGATGCTATTTTGTAAATGACATCGCTGAAGTCAAGGATCGGTAGGATAGTCAGTTTTACGAGGGTATGTTTGGCAGCATGCGTGAAAGAGGCTTTGTTGCGAAAAAGGAAGCCGATTCTAGATTTCATTTTGGATTGGAGATGCTTAATGTGAGTCTGGAAGGAGAGTTTACAGTCTAACCAGACACCTAGGTATTTGTAGTTGTCCACATATTCTAGGTCAGAACCGTCCAGAGTAGTGATGCTAGTCGGGCGGGAGGGTGTGGGCAGCAATCGGTTGAAGAGCATGCACTTAGTTTTTCTAGCATTTAAAAGCAGTTGGAGGCCATGGAAGGAGTGTTGTATGGCATTGAAGCTCAGCACCAACAATAAGAGCCCAGCTAATGAATCAGACTGAATAAACTGACATTTCACTCTCTTCCCCTTCCTCCTCATCACCCTCCTTTCCCCCATCCTTCCTTTTCAGGCAGTGAAGAGTGGCCTGAAGACTACCTGTAAGTGTCACGGCGTCTCTGGTTCCTGTGCCGTGCGGACCTGCTGGAAGCAGCTGTCCCCGTTCCATGACACCGGCCGGCTGCTCAAGTTCCGCTATGACACGGCCGTGCGTGTGCTGAGTGTCACCAACGCGGCCACCGGGGAGACGGAGCTGGCGGGGCCGCGTCGCCATGGCCAGAGCCACCGCTCCACTGACCTGGTGTTCCTGGAGGACTCCCCTAGCTTCTGCAGGCCGTCACGCTACTCTCCCGGCACGGCCGGACGCTCCTGTGCCAAGGACACCAGCTGCCAGAGCCTTTGCTGCGGGCGCGGCTACAACACGGCCATGCACCTCACCACCCTCTCCTGCCACTGCCAGGTGCGCTGGTGCTGCCATGTAGAGTGTCAAACCTGTGTCAGGGAGGAGGAAGTGTACACCTGCAAAAATACCTGAAAAGGGGGAGAGAGAGGAAAAGATGGGGAGAGGAACCACTCAGACATTACTCTTGATGAATTGAAGGGTTTTACTTTTAAACATACCCTTACAGATGCCTGTTCGGAACTGAGAACTGTTTTGGGAAGCATGGAAATGAAACAAGGTCATAATGTTGTTGGTAGTTTGCCACTTGTTGGAATCGAACATGTGCTGTCTCCTCAGATGAGGCAGTATCAAGACCACTTTTTGCTTTGCCTTTACTGAATGCACTGACATCACAGACCATAAGTGAGAGGGAGACGGTTGCCTTGCTGGACAGTTATGGGCAGGGAATGGGCTCTTCACAAGGTACTGGAATGAACAGTAGGTCACCATCATTATTTGGCAACATCATCTCTGTGGGAGCGCTGACAGTTCCATTGGTCCTCTTCTTTTGTCGGTCTGTTCCTTAGTCAGTTTGTCTAACTGCTACTATGCTGTAGTACTTACATAAAGATTTAGAGCATTTCCAAAGCGCCAGAAAATGCCAAAAAGGAATCTAGAGCCTCTTGACGTCTGTCTCCGTCTGCCTGGCTGCTTGTCTCATTTGCTGTTTGCTGGTCTCTTTATTTGCTGTGAGAGCAGTCTAAGAGTTCATTCATTCGTAATAGAAAAATGAAGCACTTATGTTTGCTATGTTATGTATAGTACTTTACTCCTTTGCTTTAAGGTGAGAAATGTATCTGGGTTAATACTGATATCCACCACACACCTTAAAAAGTCCCATTGAATCACTGGATGTCTGAACATGGAATGTTAGTACAGGTTGCCTATAATCATAGCTAGTTAGTATGTCATTTATGACTAAATGCAGTCATAGGGTTATTGTGTGGTAAAGTAGACCTGTTGTCTCTTGTGAGAATGTCTATGATAATACTACATGTTTGACATTGTTAATACAGTAAAGGAAAAATTAAAAGGAAATTGCACTCAAACTAAGGGAAACTCCAAACACTGTCCATAAAAACGGCTATGCAAAGTTCTTCTCTTGCTGACACTTTAAAGAACTTTGCTCTATTTTTTATTTATAAGTGGGCATGTCTGCACGCACTGTGCTGTGCTTTCAAGTGTGTTCCCCTGACCAAATCAAACCGTTTTCTCTACAGTCTAATTCAGGCACATCTTTGTTCTCTAATGTCTTTGAAATGGCCCAATCATGCTGCTTGTTTTCTCAATTACCAATCAGAGAAAATAGCCGTATTTGACTCCGCCATTCCTCCAGCTCTCCATGCCAGACCTCTGTGTCTGTCCGTGGGTTGGGGTTAAAGGTCCATATCTGCCCCTAGGGCTTTTAGGCACCCATTTATGTTTCCAATATTTTACAATCAGTTCCCTGTGCCAGTGTTTATTTTCTTGTTTATGCAGAGATATAGAGTTATGTACATGGATATAACTCATATCAGGCTCAAAGCATATTAGACAGTGGAATCGTATATATCTCTACCTCATCTGGTCTTTGGGCAATTATCATAATGATTTATTTGCCTTGCAAATACTTCCTTGTGTCTGTCATGAAACTAAAGTCAAACTTTTAGATCAATGTACAATTCCTTTAAACTTGGTCATAGCTGTATACTGCTACAATATTATTTACATTGTGACATACTGTATATTCTTATTTAAAAGCAATTCAAATAAATCAACATATACATTTGTAAAAAATGTCTTTGTCTCCATTTATAGTTACTATAAGTAATTATCATGGATGTTACCTGTTTCTATATTTTACTTTCTTGTCTTAAAATGAATGTACGGGAGCCTTGTGGCAGTAACTTCTCTTTCTTTCATCCTGATCAATTGCTGTCTCCCTTTCCCTATCTCCGTATGTCTCTCTCGCTCTCACGCACGCACGCACACACACACACACATATCAATCACAGAATCACAGTCACAAAGCCACTTCCATGCACCTGCCCTGAGCTCCACACACGAGCAGTCTCTCTCCAGCAAAACCACTTCCTGATTGTGCTGCCCTGCCCTCCTTTTCATCTGAAAGGACTGTGGTCTCAGTGCATCACTCTCAACCACCAACTGCCCAACACATGCAGGGGGAGGAGAGCAGCACGCACACATACAGGTGTTCTGCCTCTGGCACAACAGGCCAGTCATGATGACAACAACAATAATGATGATGATGTCAAAGATGATGATGCAGAAGAATGTTGTCTACAGAATGTTTTTTCCCCCTTTGACCTCAATATACAGTGCGCCTCTCAAAGGGCAAAAGGTCACATCTAACGCTAATGATTAGAAATTAAATATTCATACCTGTGAGAGAAGGCTCTCCACTGAGAACCAAGTCACACAGAGGCTTATTGTTTGAGATATTGCTACATTTACAGTGTGTCATGTCCCGGAGCTTTTGATGTTTATCTCTGATCACAGGGATTAGACATGAACATTCTCTGCTCCAACATAATGAGCTCTGCTCTATTAAAACATCCAACAGGTCACAGGTTGACACGAGCAGACTGCTGGCTCATATAGGAACCCACCTAATGACTGTTTATCAATATTTACCTTTATTACATAAAATTGCTTACAATAAGAGGGGGGTGAAGAGGGAGAGAGAGTGGGAGAGAAAGGACGGGAACGCAAGGACAAGACGGAAGGATGTGTCGTTTACTTGCGAGCCGGACGAGGGGAGAAAGAGAGATACGGAGAGAAACATAAAGAGAGAGAAGTCGATGGAAGGATGAGACGGGGGATCGTTTGGAGCCCAGGAGGCTGATCTCCTGCTGCTGCTGTTGTTTTATAATGAACTCCTAAAGCCTTCATTTCCCCCACTGCCCTGAGTGGAGGGGGCTGCTGAGTCCACTGCCATCTTCTCACGCACAAGCCCCCAAGGACAGGACTGAGGCTGCTCAGAGTTGGGAGTCTGGGGAGCTTCAGAGGGGGGGTAACATACATGTGTGTGTGATTGTATTTCTATGTGCAGACTGAAAACAGCAAGGTGAGGGAAGATAATTGTTTTTGCATATGTGTGTGTGTGTGTGTGTGCACTTGTGGTTAGCATAATGAGAGTGGTGTGCGTGTGTGTTTATAGTCCCAGTGTTCATGTGCGGGTGTGTGAGGGTGGCCAGGAAGGCTGGATGTGCTCAAACTCTTCACTCTCATCCTGAAACACAACAGAGGCGTGAATGACATACACAATGTAGGGTGACGGTGGCAGTAACACTATCCGCCTTGTGTCTCTGTTGGCCGGGTTCAGTGGGCGGTGACTATGCTGGGCTGGGCTGTGGAAATGTGTCATGCTCTGATGGATGAAGATGAATTGAGCTCTGGGCCTGGACATTTTGATGCATGTATTTGTATGATACATTTGCGTTGCTTAGCGAATGCCCTTATCCATAGCAACATACATAGCTTTCAGGTTTATATATTACTTATTTGTACAAGTACAGCAGAGGTTAACTGGAGTGTAGCGGGTTAGGTAGCTAGGTACCTTGCTCCAGGATACATACATACATATAGCAAGGTCCCCTCCTGTAATTTGAACCCTCGGGTCAAAAGTCTAGTCTCTGTCACATTTCCTTCTCTAAGGAGAGGGTACTGCAGGATAGCATCAGTGTGTATTCCCAAACCACCAAACCAGGCCACACCCTCCCCAGCCCTGGCAAAATGGAAGTGATGAAGGGATGAACAGAGCAATGGATTGGTTGAAGGAGAGAGAGGGAGAGGGAGAGAGAGAGGGTTGGGGAATACGGCATGGGGTAGGAATTTGGAATGTGAAATGACTAATGCAATTGCTCAACCCACAACAAGAACATGCAATGCCTAGAGCCATGACAGGGCTGAGTGCATACCTCTATGGAGGGGCCTACCACTGAAGTATAGGTGGCTAGATGGGGAGTTATTACTGGTGGTTGACTGGGAGTCTGTTGATGATTCTGGATATAAATAAGTGTTAGGGTAACTTGTGCTGTAGCATGGGTGACAGCAGAGGAGACATGGGCATTTTACTGATGACCTTTGTGGCAAAAGTGAGCTCTACTGAAGGTTCTACAGGTAGAACTCACAGGTAGAACTCATGAAAGTCCTACTATGCTGTGTTTGTGTTCTGCATAACTCTTGAGTTTTACGACATTGTTTTCTGACACTGTCATGTCTCAGACAGTGCAGCTTCCCACGCAGGGTTGAAGTAGCACCCTGAGGGAGACCGTGCGGTTCATTGGAGACCGAGCCAAGGCCTCAGAGACAAGTACACAGAGAGAAACTTAAATAGACAGTAGATATGATGCAGGACAGATGACAACTGCTTTCGTGAATTCATTTCACACAGCGAAGGTGCCCCCCATCCCCTCAGCCTGTGTTTGCCCACCAACCCCCTCCTCAACATTTTGTTGCTGAGAATATTCCTTCACAGCAGGAAATGCAAACATGTAGTGCATTCAAGGTTTAAAAAGGCTTTGAAAGTTTGTAATTTCCACTTTAAAAATGTCAGACTTGATTTGCCCGAACAAAAAATGCATCACCCCCTACAAAAAACGTCCATTAATTATAATCCACATTTCCTGTTGCTGCAGGATTATTTTCCTGCTGGAGCAAACTTGCTCAAATTAAGATCCTACATCTGTAAGCGCTTGGCAATCCCTTCCTTCATGTCTGAGGGCTGCTGAGGGCTGGGAAACTGGTGGGGGAGGCTGCTCCCATGAGCCCCATGGCTGCAGTGGAGGAACACCTGAAGCACCAACACAGCTGTTTGCTCTGCAGCTAAAGTGATAGGAGACCACAATAAGCCCCCTTATACCTCCCTATCTGTCTCCCCCTTTCTCTCAGCTCCATGATTTGCACACACAAATACAAAGAAGCACAACACACACACACTACACTGACTCTCACAAAACCCACACACATTCACATACACACACACGCGCATACCGACACAACCACACACACTTTTACACTAATCATATGCTGCTGCTACTCTGTACTTTATTTTACTCTTATTATAATCTATAATCTGATATCTGGATGCCTAGTCACTTTACCCTGCCTTCATGTACATATCTACCTCAAATACCTCTGCACATTGATCTGGTACTGGTACTCCCCGTATATATCTCCATTCTTGTGTATTTCATTCTTCTTGTGTTACTATTTTTCAACTTTGCATTGTTGTAAGAAAGCATTTCACGGTTAAGTCTACACCTGTTGTATTCGATGCATGTGACAAATCAAATTTGACACACAAACAGTGTAGGCCTGACCTCCATTACAAGCACAAACAAAGCATTTCCAGATCAACAAAGTCCAGAACAGGAAAATAGAGATAAGATCCAGAGCTCTGTGTTCTCAACACATGACATCTGGTGCTGCTATGAACTCATACGTTTATTCATACTGTATGGGATATTTACATTCATGTGGTATCACCTGAAATTCTATTTGACTGTAAAACTAAGATTTTTTGTTGTTGTTGAAAGATTACCTTTTGTACAGATGTAGGATCTTAATATGAACCAGTTTGCCACAGCAGGAAAATAATCCTGCAGCAACAGGACATGTGAATTATTATGTGGATTTTAATTAATGGACATTTTTTGTCAGTGTTGATACATTTTTCGTTAGGGCAAATCAAGTCTGACATTTTAAAGTGTTAAATACAAACTTTAGAATACTTTTTAAGATTGAATAAACTATAAGTTTGCATTTCCTGCTGTGTGGGGAAATTCTCAGCAACAAAAGAGTGATCAAATTAAGATCATATATCTGTAAAATCAAACCTCTAAATTATTGGATAATAATCAAATATGTGGACACATAAGTGTTAGTTTCGATATCTACATTTTCATCATAGAACCAATTCCCCAATTCATTCATTTCAGTATCACAATTAAAGTATTCATCAATCTATCATCTATCTTCTTTCGACTTCCTCAAAACCACATTTTTAAGACTCATTGACACATATGACTTGATGATGAGAGTGTGATTAAACCCTGGTGCATGACTGTGGATAGGAAGCTGTCACTCTGTGTAATGTTACTGGCAGGCAGGGGAAGCCCGGTGAGGTGCTATGTGGTGCTCCTCTCTGTGCCATGTTGCTGTTAACCTTCTCTCCCTGGGAGAGCAGAGTGCAGCAAGACGGCATGTCATCCAGTCATGGGGGTGGACATGATCTCTCATCCTCACCGAGACAGCACATGCTCCGGGGTCTAGGTGTCACCACTCCTAGGTGGTATGGCCACAGGGCTGTGTGTGTGTGTGTGTGAGGCTGACAGATGCATGATCCATGCTCCCTGTGCTCTCTCAGGCCAGAAGGGCAGCAGGTAGAGTGAGGGGGGGGGGGGGGGGGGGGGAGAAGGTTAGAGAGAGAATGAGAGAGGAGAGACTCACCAGTATCTTCAGGGCAGTCATTTCACCACCTCCTCTCTCTGGGTGGGCGCGCCCCTCTCACCTCCTCACCCCTCTCACCTCTACACCGCTGTGCTCCATTACAGTCAAAGAGCAGAAACAAATGCCAGTCGAACCCCTCTCCTTGGTCCCCATAGACACAGAGACCTTATGAATTCTCCCTCTCTTTTTTGACAGGTACTCATCTGCTTTCATTCAACCTCTCATCACGGCTTCAAAGACAAACTGATCATTTCCCCCAGGAGAATGAGAAGATCAGTTGCCTTCCAAAAAATGACTGGTATCCAAACATCGTTGCCCTGCAGCAATTTAGCTCGTCATAATTGGGCTCTTCATTTTGTCTCTCCGGGGCTATGACTGTAGAGTTATAATGTATTATTTTGCCTGAGAAGGATCGTTCAGTGCATTAAATATAAGTGATTTAATAACATATCATTTTCCCTTTATGTTTAAAACAAAGGCATAGGGGACTCATTCAGTGGGACGGGTGAGTTCCTCCACCTAACAACAGTGCTGCTGCCATGGAGTCTAGCCAGGAGAGGGAGACTGATCCGGCTCAAAATCCTCTCTAGTTCCAGGAAACTGCTTTTGACGGCCCCAGGGATCCAGCGCTGGCATCAGAAAATAGGGTGTCTTACTGGTGGTTAGGAAAAGGAGCCACACACACACAGGGATAAACATCTCCACCATCCATCTTCACACTAGACCTATCCTGAAAAACTCAACAACAAACCCTAATTTAACCCTACCTACACAGTTTTTCTTTATCTCTTTCCCTATAGGTGGGTTCAGTGACTGATGTACATGAATGTAACAGAACAGGGGAGTTTAGCGGGATTGAAATGGATACATGATGATGACTTGGTCAATCAGAGTGAAGCGAGCATGCTCCACACCTGGAGTCTAGGTGTCAGTATCGGCCTGTGGTGCTCAGGTGTGGGGGGGGGGGGGGGGGGGGGGGGGTAAACTCAGTTCCCCTCCTTTCTCCAGGGCTGAAAGATAGAGGACAGACAGTGAGGACCCTACGACCTCAGAAGGGAGGCAAATAATATGCCAAAGGGCTCGTAGGGGCCCTTCCTCTCCTTCTCTACTTGTCTGAGCTACATGTTAAATCTAAACATATCCCACCACTGCCCTGGGGAGGTGTTATGACAACAGAAAATGGTGAGCAGCAAGAGCAAGAAGTGGCTTGAACATGAATCATGTTTTTTGACATGTGGGGGTGGGTTAAAACAGGCCTCTGTTGAGAAGCAAGTAGCCTGGAGAGACAAGTGTCAACCATCAACCAACAGGCTCCGCAAACGATCTCTCTCATGATAGGTCGGTTGTGCTATGTGGGGTAAACAATAACACATTATAGAGACATTAAGAGCCAATTCCCCAGAACATATAGTATCTGTCAATGGAAAACCTGCACTTGTTTGGCTGCTCTGCTCATACCCTCATGCATCCCCAGTGGTAGGCTGATGGAGCGTGGGAGAGAGAGAGAGCTGATGTGAGGTGTGGTTTTGTAGGGGTGCCAGGGATGGCCCCAGGATGATACTCTCTTCTGGATCACTAAGGATCCATTGTTAACATCTCAGGGGGGAAACACCACTCAGTCGCAGCATAATTCTGAGAAATCAAACCACGTCTGTTTCACACACTCATTGAAGGGGAGAGAGAATTTGATGGGCAGCTTAAACCATCTGACACCTTACCTCATCCTCATTCATCCTGGGTGCAGCCATTTGTGACTTCTCCCAATCTCATCTGTCCGTGGAAAGTTTGATATTATTGTTGGTCTGTCTGTATCCACGGGCAGAGGAGGGAATCCGGGATGGACAGACAGGTGTATTCCGACACCAATCTATGGAAAAAGGGATAATTAGACAAAGCCAGGGTGAGCTGACAAAACTTTGCCTGGAGACGTCTTCTCATTAAGTCTTTCCAGTTACATGTGTCTCCCTATTAACAGATGAGCCCTGGTTAGATAGAGAGGGAGAGGATGTTTTTTGTGGGAACAGAAAGCACACTGTCTGTGATTCAGATTAAAGGTATGATAAATGACATGTAAAAATCTGAGAATATTAATCAATCAATCAAATGTATTTATAAAGCCCTTCTTGCATCAGCTGATGTCACAAAGTGCTGTACAGAAACCCAGCCTAAAACCCCAAACAGCAAGCAATACAGGTGTAGAAGCACAGTGGCCAGGAAAAACTCCCTAGAAAGACCAGAACCTAGGAAGAAACCTAGAGAGGAACCAGGCTATGAGGGGTGGCCAGTCCTCTACTGGCTGTGCCAGGTGGAGATTATTACAGAACATGGCCAAGATGTTCAAATGTTCATACATGACCAGCAAGGTCAAATAATAATAATCACAGTGGTTGTCGAGGGTGCAACAGGTCAGCACCTCAGGAGTAAATGTCAGTTAGCTTTCATAGCCGATCATTCAGAGTATCTCTACCGCTCCTGCTGTATCTAGAGACTTGAAACCAGCAGGTCTGGGACAGGTAGCACGTCCGGTGAACAGGTCAGGGTTCCATAGCCGCAGGCAGAACAGTTGAAACTGGAGCAGCAGCACAACCAGGTGGACTGGGGATAGCAAGGAGTCATCAGGCCAGGTAGTCCTAAGGCATGGTCCTAGGGTTCAGGTCCTCCGAGAGAGAGAAAGAACGATAGAAAGAGAGAAAAAGAGAGAGAATTGGAGAGAGCATACTTAAATTCACACAGGACACCGGATAAGACAGGAGAAATACTCCAGATATAACAGACTGACCCTAGCCTCCTGACACATAAACTACTGCAGCATAAATACTGGCGGTTGAGACAGGAGTGGTCGGGAGACACTGTGGCCCCGTCTGAAAATACCCCCGGACAGGGTCAAACAGGCAGAATATAACCCCACCCACTTTGCCAAAGCACAGCCCCCACACCACTAGAGGGATAATCTTCAACCACCAACTTACCATCCTGAGACAAGGCCGAGTATAGTCCACAAAGATCTCCCCCACGGCACAACCCAAGGGGGGATGCCAACCCGGACAGGAAGATCACGTCAGTGACTCAACCCACTCAAGTGGCGCACCCCTCATAGGGACGGCATGGAAGAGCACCAGTAAGCCAGTGACTCAGCCTCTGTAATAGGGTTAGAGGCAGAGAATCCCAGTGGAGAGAGGGGAACCGGCCAGGCAGAGACAGCAAGGGCGGTTCGTTGCTCCAGTGCCTTTCCGTTCACCTTCACACATCAAATTAACCAAAACATGATTTAAAAGCATCACTCAAATCTAGAAAGCTCACTTCCACTTCATAAATGTAGGCTATTATCATTCCATATTTTGGTGGTGAAAGGTAAGAGAGAAAACATGAATATGGTTTAAATTACATTAACTTTAAATCATTATATTTAGGATTTTCCTAAATTTCCGGTTCTACATTGTTTGATTGGAGCTGTCGAGCTACCTGTACCTGCCTCGTAGTGTCGCTGCAGCAGTTCTTTGGCTTTTATCACCCGGTGGAGCTTCCGTTATTCCATTTCCGTACACAAATCTTCTCAACTGATGACGTGTGCATTGCACAAACATCCACTTGTTTTCAGTTTAACAATAAAACCGGACAAAGGTATTCCTCTATAAACCGAGAGTATTTTTTTGTGGATTGTGTCTTGAAACATAAAGGAAAATGGAAACATTGTACCATCAAACAAATAAGTGAGTGTTTCTGTTCTCTTTCAAAACATTTAAGACAGCTAACGTAGCTCAATTGCCTTATGATATAACGTTACCGCGTTACTGTAACTAGCTGGCTAGCTAACAAAATTTCATGACAAAGATAGTTTTAACTAACCCCTTCCATTAGTGGTCATGATGGCAACAGGAAACTAGCTAGCCAACCAGCTAATAGATAGCCATAGATCGATGACCAACTATATTAAACTATCACTACTGTAACGGTACGCCGCGTTCAAATCAACTGGGAACTCAGAAATCTTTGACTTCAGTGCATTCAAGACTACAAGGAACTCGTAAAAAAACTAGCTCTGACTGGGAAACATCGTTTTGAATAGTCATCCAAGTCGGAATTCCAAGACGGAAACTCGAGCATCTATTTAGAGTTCAGACTTTCTGACCTAAAGATCACAGACATCATTATTTTACCTTGTTTCACCCCCCAAACCCGAGTTTCCAGTAGTCTTGAAAGCACCATTAATTCACTGTCTGTAGTTTACGTATTAAATTGCCACATACCATTGTCTAGTTCCTTGTCTATTCAATAGACCTTTATCTAATATTACGTTTCCATAGAGCCTCCATATAGACCTCTGTTTAATATTTACGGTAGCCTTGGAATAATTATATATCTTTACTCTCTGTCCTCTTTGATCAGGCAAATACAGGAGGTGCAGTCGCTCATGGGACGCCTGGAGAACACAGATCGTCCGTCTGTCCACTGTGAGTTTACTCTTTCTAAATAATGTATCTTCTGCATTCAATGAATGTTGCAAGTGTCAACCTTTGATCCACCATCCATCGTGTCTACATTGTACAAAAATAGAAATGCTACATGTAAAGTGTTGGTCAAATGTTTCATGAGCTAAAATAAAAGATCCCAGAGATGTTGCATAAGGACAAAAAGCTTATTTCTCAAAAATGTGTTTACATCCCTGTTAGTGAGCATTTTTCCTTTGCCAAGATAATTGATCCACCTGACAAGTAGGTCTTGATAGGGCATATCAAGAAGCTGATTAAACCGCATGATAATTACACAGGTGCACCTTGTGCTGGGGGTCAATAAAAGGTCACTCTAAAATGTGCAGTTTTGTCACACAACACAATGCCACAGAAGTCTCAAGTTTTGAGGGAGCGTGTAATTGGCATGCTGACTGCAGGACTGTCCAACAAAGTTAATGCCAGAGAATTTAATGTGTATTTCTCTACAATAAGCTGCCTCCAACGTCGTTTACAGAATTTGGCAGTACGTCCAACTGGCCTCACAACCGCAGACCACATGTAACCAGGCCAGCCTAGGACCTTCATATCTGGCTTCTTCACCTGCGGGATTGTCTGAGCCCAGCCACCCAGACAGCTGATGAATCTGTGGGTTTGCACAACAGCAGAATTTCTGCACAAGCTGTCAGAAACCGTATCAGGGAAGCTCATCTGCGTGCTCGTCGCCCTCACCAGGGTCTTGACCTGACTGCAGATCTGCGTCGTAACCGACTTCAGTGGGCAAATGTTCACCTTCTATGGCCACTGGCACGCTGTAGAAGTGTGCTCTTAACGGATTAATCCTGGTTTCAGCTGTACTGGGCAGATTGCAGACAGTGTGTTTGCGTTGTGTTTGCGAGCGGTTTGCTGATGTCAACGTTGTGAACAGAGTGCCAAGTGGTGGGGTTAGAGTATGGGAAGGCATAAGCTACGGACAACGAGCACAATTGCATTTTATTGATGGCAATTTGAATGCACAGAGATACTGTGACGAGTTCCCGAGGCCCATTGTCGTGCCATTCATCCGCCGCCATCACCTCATGTTTCAGCATGAAAATGCACGGCCCCATGTCGAAAGGATCTGTTCACATTTCCTGGAAGCTGAAAATGTCCCAGTTCTTCCATGGCCTGCATACTCTCCAGACACGTCGCCCATTGAGCATGTTTGGGATGCTCTGGATTGACGTGTACGACAGCGCATTCCAGTTCCCACCAATATCCAGCAACTTCTCACAGCCATTGAAGAGAAGTGGGACAACATTCCACAGGCCACAATCAACAGCCTGATCAACTCTTTATTCGCGCTGCATGAAGAAAATGGTGGCCAGATACTGACTGGTTTTATGATCCAGGCCCCTACCTTTTTTATGGTATCTGTGACCAACGGATGCATATCTGTATTCCCAGTCATGTGAAATCCATAGATGAGGGCCTAATGAATTTATTTAATTTGACTGATTTCCTTATATGAACTGTAACTCAGTAAAATATTTAAAATTGTTGCGTTTTCATATTTTTGTTAATTATAAATTCGGAATTTACAACTAGGCAGTATTTACATCTTTTCCCCTTCTCCAGTGTTGCGCAGCCCTTTGAGCCAAGCTGTACACTGCCCTCCCTACTGATTGTTTTGGGCGGTGGGCAGGGCGGGCAATGTTCTGTGAGCCAGGCTGGTGCCAGGGCAGGAAGCATAGGGGTGGCGGCAGAGGGACGACTGGGAAGGCTTCTCTAAAGATAATGGTGGCAGCCAGTCGGCCGCCCAGTCGTGACAATGACATCATCTCGCATGTTAGAGGGTGGAAGGATGCAGCGAGGAGTCACTCAGTCAGGACGGGAGACGGTGGGGGTGGGGGACAAGATGGTGCTAGTCCTTTTAAAGGGCAGATAAAAGCTTCCCACAAGCCTAGTGCTGCTGTCACCTTGGAATCCAACGCTATCTAGAATCTCAGCAGTCTAAGAATGAAACGGGTGTAACGATAGATATCTGACTTCAAATAAGAATCAGTGGCTGATTTGTCTTCATGAAGAGATTATGTACAAGGCCCTTTGTTTCAATGTGGATTAACTTCCTCTGCGAAGTTTGAGGAAATAACATATTTGCTTTCATCCCTCTCTTGGATTCACCTGAAACCGTGGGGCTATATTCCATTGTATCATGGAATGGGGAAACTTAACTACAGTGTGACAAACCACTGACATCATCTGTCTTGTCTGATTTGTTAGAATAAACATAACTTTAACATTTTATTTTGTATAAGATTGGCCTATTTGGGGAGTGAAACAACTGTTCAGGGTGTGTTTAGATGTGTGTGTGTGTGTGTGTACTCTCCAGTGTTGGAGAACGAGCTGCAGGCCAGAATCGACCAGATCTTCAGCCATTTGGAACGTCTGGAAATCCTGGCTAGCAAAGAACCGCCAAACCGCCGTCAAAACGCCAAACTGTGAGTACTCATAAACTGCATCGGTGACCCAAATACACCAGAGATGGCATGGCGATGAATGTTTCATAAAGATGGGTGGGACTGGGACGAGGTCGCATCTAGATGAAACAGGCAGTGTGTTTCTCATCCCCTGTGGCGACGCGGCTCTGTGAAAACATTCCCTCGGAAGCCCCGTCATCACCGGCATTCCTGCCGCGTTGGGCAAGGCGTCACTTCAGAGCTGGGTAAACAGGCCCCAGGGGACAAACTGCCGCGCCCCGTCCCACAGCTCTCCTCTGATCTCAGGACAGCTACAGTACGCTGGGGCCGCAGGGCTGAGCCACGAGCAGGTGATGCTCAGGAGGAGAGGGAGAGAAGGGTGGAGGGAGACAGGCCCTCAGGTGTTTCAGCCAGGTGGAGAAGAGGAGAAGTCAGATTGGGAAGACGGGAAGCATGTTGACTTATCTTAGTGATGATAGAAAGCATTTATTGAGAGCTAGAAGACATCCATACAGTGCATACCAAGGGAGATGTCATGAGTTAGGGAAGGAGGAGTGACTAAACCACAGTCCTGAAATGCTGGATGGAGCTGGAGGCAAAGGCTGCCATTTTTACCCTCTGAGATTTCCTCTGCAATTATTCGGCTGGGGTGTAAAAAGAATGTTGTCTCTGTCTGTGTCCCCTCCGCAGGCGGGTAGACCAGCTGAAGTATGATGTTCAGCACCTTCAGACGGCACTGAGGAACTTCCAGCACCGCCGTTACTCACGAGAGACCCAGGACCGAGAGAGGGAGGAGCTCATGAGTCGTACCTTCACCACCAACGTCAGTAGTATTGGCCCACTCATCTCCCATGTAGCACTACAGTAATGTCTGCACTCATGTAATGATAACCTAAAACATGCATACTAACTCTGCTTGACACACCACAACTGGTGTAACATGGGCAATAAAACCTAAATACATTTATTAGGGGAACATTGTTTTGAGATGTTACCGGTATTGTCCCCTACAGGATGCAGACACCTCCATCCCCATAGACGAGACGTTGCAGTTGAACTCCAACCTGAACAACGCACACAGAGGCATGGACGACCTCCTGGGCAGCGGCAGCAGCATCCTCACCGGACTCAGGGACCAGAGGGGCACGCTCAAGGTGTGTGTTTCCCCTTACAAATCAAATTTCATTCGAGGCTACAGGATAGATAATAAGCACTAGCAGCAGCGTATGTGATGAGTGCAAAATGCTGATAGTCCTGGTAGCTATTTGGTTAACTATTTAGCATTCTTATGGCTTGGGGGTAGAAGCTGTTCAGGGTCCTGTTGGTTCCAGACTTGGTGCATCGGTACCGCTTTCCGTGCGGTAGCAGAAATAAGTCTATCACTTGGGGGGCTGAAAGTCTTTGACAATGTTTAGAGCCTTCCTCTGACACCACCTGGTATAGAGGTCCTGGATGGCAGGGAGCTCGGCCCCAGTGATGTGCTGGGCCATACGCACTACCCTTTGTAGTGGATGCCAAGCAGTTGCCATACCAAGCGGTGATGCAGCAAGTCAAGATGCTCTCAATGGTGCAGCTGTATAACTTTTTGAGGATCTGTTTTTTTTTTGTTGACACTTTGCCAAGGAACACTGACCGTGACACGGCAGGGCAGGTCCCTGTCGACGGTATCCCAGAGAGAGGAATCAGTATTCCAAAACAAACCCCGGTTTCTGTCCTCTGTAATGATCACTATGTGTAGTAGAAGTGTGTGGTGCTGGTCGTCAGCAGCAGGCTAAGTACATATTTCCAGGGAGGAGAAGAGATGGTGTTCCTGGTGGAGGCTGCTGTAGGCCTCCTCTTATCAGGGCGTCTGGTGATCAGATGGGCTGGCCGTGAGAAACAGCTGAGGGACAGACCGGGAGGACAGAACGGCTGGGTGTGGTTCCTCAGACAGCCTCTCCCTAATCAGTTGAGTAGAGCTTTGTCATGACCAGGCTAAATGCAGGTTATGATACGACTGTGTATACAGTATTCCCACAAACAAACAGCAATGAAGCAGAATACCCATTAATAACTAACTTCAGCTTTTTCTTCAGGAAACAACAGCACAATCAATGGAACTTCAGCAGCTAATGTTTGATGTCTTTTCTCCCGTCTTCCCTAAATCCAGGGGACCCATAAGAAGATGCTGGATGTGGCCAACATGCTGGGTCTGTCCAACACGGTGATGAGGCTGATCGAGAAGAGGGCCACCCAGGATAAGTTAATCATGATTGGAGGGATGCTGCTCACCTGTGTGGTCATGTTCCTGGTGGTCAAGTACCTGGGCTGACCATGACCGCAACTGGAATCACAGTTTTGCGTTGGTCTTGGACATTTTTTGCACAATAAGCCCATAAGATACGTGAACAGTGATAAATTAGACTTGTCTTCTAATCGGAGAGCTCCTTGAAAGTATTGTTTTCCGATCGGAAGGCGAGGAATTATCCGTCTTTTAATTTCCATGGGTTTTGTCACCCACTTCTATTTCAACCACTCTTTGTTTGCACCAGTAAAATGGGTGTTAAGGCAAGACATATACACTGAGTGTACCACACATTAAGGATGCCTTCCTAATGTTGAGTTGCACCCTTTGCCCTCAGAACAGCCTCAATTCATCTGGGTATGGACTCTACAAGGTATTGAAAGCGGTCCACAGGGATGCAGGCCCATGTTGATTCCAATGCCTCCCACAGTTGTCAAGTTAGCTGGATGTCCTTTGGGCGGTGGACCATTTGTGACACGCCTAGCTGATGAGCGTAAAAAACAGCGTTGCAGTTCTTTACACAAACCAGTGCGCCTGGCACCTACTAACATCCCTGTTCAAAGGCACTCTTTTGTCTTGCCCATTCACCCTCTGAATGGCACACATATACAATCCATGTCTCAAGGCTTACTTTTTTTTTTAAACCCATATCCTCCATTTATTCTGATTGAAGTGGATTTAACAAGTGACATCAATAAGGGATCATAGCTTTCACCTGGTCAGCCTGTTATGGAAAGAGCAGGCGTCCTTCATGTTTTGCACTCAGTGTCTACACTTTAATTTGACTTCAAACTGAACGTGGAACCTTGCACCCATAATTCCAGCTCGCTGACACCTGCCACTCATCTCGGCGGTCATCCACCTGACAGCCTGTGTGTGAAGCTGTAGGTGGGTGAGAAAGAGAACATTTCATGACTGGTTACCTTTTTCAAACCAATTCTCCTTCAAGGTCCACTTGCTTGCCTTAGTCTCCCCTATGATGAGTTCTCCATTGCCTTGTGGATGGTATTCATTGTGGTTTCATCTTCATCTATTTGAAGCATCATTTGACTGTTTGCTGCTCTTTTTCCCAAATAAGGATGATTCTTAAAATGGACAGAAAAATAGTTATCTGGAAATGGATGAAAAGCTGATGTTGCACCTTACCTCATCACACATCCTAATGACACTGCCTGGAGAATACTTATGTCAGATTAACCAATACATGTATGTAGCCCAGGGAGGAAGAGGGCAGTTAACAGGGACCTGTGCCCAAGCTACATACCGATAGTAAGAACAAAAACACAAAAGTGATCAAATATTCTGTTTGTCATGTTTTGAGAAACTATCTGAAGAAGGTGTATTGTTGTCACACTTTCAAAATGTCAATTATCTGGACATTTGCTTGGCCCTAGTCTCACTATGTTAGTGCAACCAAGGTTCAAATTGTAATTCTCTGAAGATCAAAAATTAAACATTTTAAAAACAACTTGTCTTAAATCTGTCTCTGAAGTGTATATTATTATCCATGTAATCTAGCAATTAAATTAGGTATGGGTCAAAACTAACAATGGATATAAAGCATACCCCATAGTTTAAATAATTATCTTGCTGAAAATGTCAGAGCCTGTCATACAATGGAGTTTAAATTTACAACAGTAAAGCTATTGTTTGGAGGGCTTTTCCTTCCACTGTTTGAAATATAATTACTTAAGACTTTAGTACTTGAGGGGACTTATCCAGAGTGTGCATAGGAACCCCTACCATCACATCTGACATGTTAGTCATTTAGCAGACCACTTACAGTTATTCAGAACCACTTACAGTACTGAGTGCATATTTACTTCAAATACAATCCTGGGCGAGCAATAAGCATGTAATGTTCCAGCAGGTAAACTATGGATGAAAAGTTTTATGCTGAAATTAGACTGTCTGACTCCTGGTCTTGATGTACAGCTAGCGAGGCTACCCAAAACTTACTGAGCTCTGGCGCCATCTAGTGACGGCTCAGCATTCCATAACCTTCAGGAGAGAGTCAAAACAGATGTAAAATCCTCTAGCCTTATTAGCCTAGTAGACTTGTCCTCTAGTCTAAAAGGGCTGCATGCAATATGCAGACATCTCAAGAAGCTTGTGCTGAGAATGAGAAATTCACTTTTCATTGCAGTTTCAGAAGCCGTTTGCCACAGTAAGTAAAGAATGCATGTTTGTGCTGGTATCTGTTACTATAACGTACCATACTGGAAGTACCCAAACTGGATTTTTTTTCTATGTATTGCTCGCAATCCTTACTCATACCACTACAGACTAATTCACTCTTCACCAGCTAAACATAGTTAAGACAGACAGACATGTAGCAACTCAAAACTCTTTATTTGCTGACGCATCATATTTAAAAAAGACATACCATTGCTGCCACTTACAGGGCAGTCCCGTCACCCAATCCTTCCCATACAGGATAATAGTTCAGAAAATGTCTTGATAAAGTATTCTTGTCCATCTTTGTTCCTTCAGTTATTTTATTTTTTTACAGTAGCAACAAACCTCTAGAATATTATTGGGGTTAACTACAGCAATTTTATTTACATTGAGCAAAAATTACACAAGAGGAAAAACATTGAGGAGCATTTTGGAAAATAATTTAGAAACAAAAAAAATACAATTATTGCAGTATACTACAATCATACATTTGTTACATGATGCGAAAGCAGCATCTTGATGTACAGATTTCAGTGCAAGTCATTTCGATATACAACCACTACCACTTGGAACAACATGACCTTTAACCCTACAGCACTAAGAGGGTGTGACCCCCCCACAGTACCTCTAATAAAACATGAGCTTCACCCAACCTCTTATCGGTGTTCCCCCACCAGTGACCATTTTAATTTCCTTATGGGCAACATGTCATTAGTCAGTAATAAAGAACATCCCTATCATATTAGAGGGATACTTCACATTGCTCAGTGATCTATGTACTCTATACCGTATTACAAATTGTTGGTGAATATTACGGGTCATGAAGAGAGCAAGTAGTCATGTGAGAACATTAGATATTAATGACAACAGAATTCAGGCAGTAGACTAGAGCCACCAGATTACATTACTAAGTCAAGGCTGTTTCCAGTCATGGATGTCACCCTAAACCCCCCCATGTCACCATCTCATCTCCCCCTTTCCATTCCCACTACACCATCCTGCTTATGGCTTCAGCCACTGCGTGTCTTTGGCTGTAGAAAACAAAGAAGAACATTTACAGCAACAATCAGTTATAAACTGTGGGACAAAAAAAAAAATACTCCAGAGGTTTCTGCTTTTTTCCCCTTTTTTTAAAACTGGGTTCCCATTCAAAACAAACTGCCGTCTTAGATTTGAGGTTGCCTCAAACCCTCCTCCACCCTGTCCAGAAACCTCAGGGTGAAAGTCAGTCAACTGTTCGGAGGGGTCCATTCAAAGAGCCCACAGTAAATGTCTGTTGTTTACCTCTGCACAGGCAGCATATCACAGCACCTCTGTCTGGCCAGTGGTCTAATGGTGGCCATTTTGATGATATTCTCAACATCACCTGCTGCACAATGGTGCCACTACACCTCCCTCTCTCCATGTTAACTCAGATGTTTAACCAGGCCTGCTCTGGCCAAAACACCCTCCTCTGATGTGGACACATGGCTCTAGTGAAGGTCTTTCTCAGGAGCCGTGGTTAGGGGGGTGCTGTAGGTCCTGCCCTGAGAAGATGGGGTGCAGGAAGGGGTGGAGCTGCAGTGCGGCTGCCGCAGCGGCGTTAGAGTGCCGGGGGGCGAACAGAGTTGGGTAGAGGGATGAGTGTGGTATGTGGTGGAGGGCTAAGGGGCTGTGGTGATGAAGTGCTGAGGCTGGGATAATGTGTATGGGCTGGCCAGAGAGGAAGGCCGTGTGGTGGGCAGGGATCAGTCCAGCGTGTCCCACTCCCAACTGGTGGCCCAGAGTGTGGCCTAGAGAGTGTCCCAGGTGAGACAGGGAGATGGGGGTGAGGTGATGCTGGGGGATGTGGTGGACCTGGGCTAACTGGGGGTGCGGATGGGGGCCGTGTGGGTGGATGCCCATGGCTGCAGCCTGAGCAGCATGGTGCTGCTGGATGAGGTGTTGTACTGTGGTGATGGAGGTAGCCGAGGCTGCAGACACGGCAGGCTGGTGGATCTGGATCATCTGCTGCTGGGGGGGAGGGGGTGCATGCTGCAGATGGTTAGCTGCTGCAGCCATGTTCGCTGCAGCCTGAGCTGCTGCGGCTGAGGGGAAGGTCTTGATGTGCTTGGCCAGGAGCTGCTGCTGGATGTGCTGCTGGGCGGCCTGCTGCAGCTTGCCGTACTTCTCCATCTCCTCTGGGGTGAAGGTGATGGGCTGGCTCTCCAGCGGGGCCAGACTTTCCTCCTCTGCCTCCATGCCCATGTCCTCCTCCTCCAGGCTGGGCGGGGGGTAGTTGGGGTAGGCGTGCATGGGGGGTGGATGCTGCTGCATGTCGGGCATGAGGGGCTCCATCATGGGGTTCTGGGAGGGGTCCTGTCCCGGCTCGCCCTGGTATGGGGGCATCAGCATGGAGGGCTCCTGATCGAACAGCGGCCGGGGCTCATGAAGTACCCGTGCGTCCAGGGTGAGGTGGCGGGCCTCCTGAACTACTACTACTGTCTCCTCCACTTGCTTATGAGCTGGTTGAGGGGGAGGCGGTGGGGGGAACTCCCGGATGGGCTCCATCAGGATGACCTCTCCCCCGGCATCTGAACCTTTCCCTGCTGATGACTTCTCTCCACCATCGGGCCGGGTCAGGGAGATCGCAGGGAATTTCTTACCTGCCTGCAGCTTACCGAACAGGGGCAGCATGGACTTATTGCCCAGAACTGGAGGCAGTTTGGGCCCAAAGTAGCCCGATGGTGGGTCCTTGATCTTGGCGCCAGACTTGGTCCCTGTGGTTGGGACATCAGATCCCTTCCTGGACTGGTTCTTATCCAGAAGCTGGCGGGCGGTGAAGTGTGAGGAAGAGTTCCTCTGGTCTCCTCCTCCCCGGGACCCCCCTGCCCTCTGGCTCTGGGAGCTGCTGTTGCGGTTTGTGGCTCGTGATGAGGCAGAGCGGGGGGACTGGGAGCGGTAGATGCAGGAGCGGTTGAAGTCTCGGCGGCATGTGGCGCTGTCTGCCCGGCCCCTGTGGCCCCCCTGGCCTCCACGACCCCGGTGAGGGGAGCCCTTGGTGGAGCTGGAGGAGCGGCTGGCTGAGCTGTGGCTGCGGCTGTAGCTGCGTCTCCACGACCTGGTGCTGCTGCTGCGACTCCTGCTGCTAGAGCTCCGAGAGCTGCTCCGGTGCCGCCGCTGGTGCCTCTTCCTGCGGCTGTGGCTGCGTGAGCGGGAGCGAGAGTCCTCTGAGGACGAGGACGAGTAGTGACGTCTTCTGGAGCGCCGCCGCCCGCCGCTTCCCCGTCGATCGTACTCGGAGTCAGAGGAGCGTTTAGAGTGTCTCCGGTGGCGCCCCCCGTCACTGTCGTCACTGTAACTGTCTGAGTAGCTGCGGCTGCGCCGGCTGTAGGCGCTCGAGGAGCGCTCTGAGCTGCTGGAGTCTGACTGACTACGGGAGGCCCGGCCGCGGTGTCGCCGCCGGCTGCTCCCTCGCCCATCTCCCCGACGCGACGAGCGGCTTCGGGAGCGGCCGGAGTCCTCGCTCTGGTGCCGGCGCCCCTCTCGGGGCGTGGACCTGCGGCGGCTGGATCGGGAAGCCGAGCCTCCACCTCCTTCCTCCTCACTCTCACTGCTGGGTGGTCTGCCTGGCCCGGGGCTCTTCTGGGCCGAGGAGGAGCAGGAAGCGCTAGGTGGGGCGCTGGGGTCTGTCTTCAGACGCTTGGTGCCGTTGTGCTCCTCAGAGGGCTTGGCCTCGTCAGAGCCTTTCCCTGCCCCACCTTCCTCTGTCCCGGACTTCTGAAGTGCTTCTTTGGCTGGTCGTTTCCTCTTCCCAGGTTCCGTTCCTGTTCCTGCTGGTGCTGGGGGAGCACTAGAAACTGTTGCTTTTTCTTCTTTAGGCTTTTCCTTATCACCACCACCACCTCCTCCTTCCCCCTCCTCACCTTTGTTTTTGCTCTTCTTTCGTTTGTGTTTTTTCTTCTTTTTGGTTTTCTCTCCTAGGATCGCAGTTTCCGCGTCCCCGTCCACTATGGCTCCCTTCTCTTTTTCTTTGCACTTGGAGCCTTTGCCAGATTTCTTATGCTTCTTCTTCTTCTTCTTCTTTTTCTTCTTCTTGGCTCCGCTTGTGCTACTCTGTAGCTTTTGCTCCTCAGTCTCCCCTTGGGAACCCTCTAT
This sequence comes from Salvelinus fontinalis, assembly GCF_029448725.1. Classification (NCBI taxonomy): domain Eukaryota; kingdom Metazoa; phylum Chordata; class Actinopteri; order Salmoniformes; family Salmonidae; genus Salvelinus; species Salvelinus fontinalis. Next base: position 85,571,209 of record NC_074666.1, read on the forward strand.
TTTTAAGGAGGGCTGCTCCTTATCAGTGTATTCAGTGCTGGGCCCAGGGGTGGTGGTGGCAGCAGCAGCATTCCTCTCGTTGACTGCAGCAGCTGCCTCAGGATTGTTTTTTTTCTCAGCTCCTTCACCAGCGGGCTTGGAGGACTTTGCTGCTCGTCCAGCACGGCCCCCTTTGTTGCGGGACAGTTTGAAGTCGAAGTACAGGGGGTTGCAGCTGTAAGAGAGGGCGGGCTGAGCCTTGGTAAAATCCAGCAGCTCCGAGGGCCACTGCAGAGTGGTGCTCTCGTCTTTGCTCAGGACCAGGAAGAAGGGACCGGTGGGGATTTTGGGGCCCGAGTTCGGCTCTGGGACTGGGGCCTCCTGCTTGTTGTCTGGTACTATAGTGGGGGCCGTTGTGGGAGGGGGGTCTGTGAAGCTGGCAGAGGCCTCTTCAGTCTTCAGTTTAGGTGATGTGGGAGTAGGAGTGGGCTCTGTGACTGGAGCTGCAGGAGTCTTCTCTGGCTCTTCTGATTTGCACTCAGTAGCTTTTGGCTGTGTCTGCTCAGAAACCTCTGCTACCACCTTCTCGGTCTTCTTCTCTTCCACCTCTTCTTCATCTTCTTCTTCTTGCTCCCTGATCTCACACTGGTCTGTGGCCTTCATGAACACCAGGAACTGGAAGCGGGGTTTGACTCTGCAGTGGGTTGGTGGGATGTAGTGGTAGTACTCAGGCTCCTGGCCGGCCCAGCCTTCCTCCTTCTTCATCATCATCTTCAGCTTGTTGAGAGTGGAGGCTAGGGAGGCGCCATCATCCTCTTCCTCCTGCTCTGGTTGTTCTTGATGTAGTTGCTCCTCCTGCTGCTCCTCCTGCTGCTCCTCCTCCTCTGGCCCTGCTGTTCCATTCCCCCCTCCTCCTCCCTTGGGACTCTCGGTGCTGCAGCCTGACGTCTCCTCCTGTCCAACGGACTTCTCCCCTCCCTCCTCCTGTCCCCCCCCCTCCTCCTCATCATCCTGATGGAGTTTAGCGAACACTGCTGCGACCGTCTCCAGCTTCACCGGGGGTTTCTTGGCGAAGGAGAAGGACACGCTGACCTTGGAGGCCCCGGCCGGGGATGAGCTGCTCTTCCCCAGGGAGAAGCTGACGGTGGGGGCTGGTTTGGGGGAGGCCTGACCCCCACTGCTCTTCTCCTCCCCTGACAAGCCCTCCATGGCAGTGTCTGCAGGGGGAACATACTCGGTGGTTACAGCACTCCCCTCTTCACCCTTCTCCCCGTCTACTGCCACAGTGGTGGGTTTGAACATGGGACCACTTCCCGGGGTACTGAAACACAACGATAAAGAACATATTAAAGTGTTATGCATTTCATATAATCATTTTTCTTTGCACCTACATCTGCATTCCTGCACTGATAGAAAGCTGCCACACAGCTATTAGACTGTTAAACAGCCATCACAAGCACATTAGAGGCTGCTGCCTATAGGCACAGACTAGAAATCACTGGCCACTTTAAGGAATGGAACACAATGTTTACATATCTTGCATTACTCATCTCATGTGTATATACTGTATTCTATACTATTCTACGGTATCTTAGTCCGTTCCGCTCTGACATCGCTCATCCATATGTATATAGTCTTAATTCATTCCTATTACGATTTGTGTGTATTGGGTATATGTTGTGTAATTTGCTAGATATTACTGCACTGTCGGAGCACAAGCATTTCGCTACACCCGCAATAACATCTGCTAACCTAATCACGTGTATGTGACCAATAAAATCAATTGTATTGGGTTACAGCCTCCACTTCAGCCAGTAGAGGGCGGTTGAGTCTGCAGTATATACTGTAGCATGTGCTCACCGGTTCTGCTGTTTCCTCTGCTCAGCCAGCTCATGCAGCCTGCGTAGCAGCTTCTCCTGCTTCTTCCCACCCTTCCGGGAGCGTGATGACACGTTTCTCGCAAACTCCCTCTGCTTCAGCTCCTTAAGCCTCTGCAGCAGCACGGGTCAGATGGAGAAGAAGAGGGATGAGGGAGAGAAAGAAAGCAGTTAAGGATTTCTGCATCCACAATAAGGGCAATGGTGCAGCAACACCATTCAACAAGACCATGTTATATATCTGCAAAGCCCTCTCCACTGAGACAGGCTCCTTACACTTGTTTCTGGAGTGTCTGGGAGTTAAGGCTCGGTTTCTCTAAGCTCGTGTACACTGCGACAGTATACCCAGTGTGTGTAGGGGTGTAGCAGTGTGGGGGTAAGCGGAGGTCCTCCTCACCTGCTTATGAGCATGGTCGTACGAGTTGATGTGGTTGTCAAACTCTTGGTGCTTCTGGTACTGTTTCTCACACAGCTCACAGTAAAAGTTGGCCCTCAGATCTTCCAGGGCTTTAGCGATGGCCTTCTCCTTTTCCACCTGGTCCTATTGTTGGGGTTAAGGGGCGCGGAGACAGGAGATGTGAGTGACATTGATACAGATTACAGATGAAAAGATTAAATAAGATCAGAGCCAGTAAAATCTGGTCTTTATTCTCCTATCATAGGGCTTGGTACTGGTTGAGCAATCCACAGGAAACTCTATGGTTGTTTATCATTGAGGTTAAAAAGTTCAATAACTGAAAGAAATCAATCGCAAGGTAACAAATTGAAGTGTACAAGGATTGTGCTCGCAGGTTGTTAATTATACATTGCATTCGGAAAGTATTCAGACCCCTTCCCCTTTTTCCACATTTTGTTACATTACAGCCTTATTCTAAAATGGATTAAATAATTGTTTTCCGCTCAATCTATACACAATTCCCCATACTGACAAAGCGAAAAGTTTAATTTTTGCACAATAATTAAAAACAGAAATATCTTATTTACAACATCCTTGAGATGTTTCTGCAACTTGATTGGAGTCCACCTGTGGAAAATTCAATTGATTGGACATGATTTGGAAAACTATATAAAGGTCCCACAGTTGACAGTGCATGGGGTCCATAGAGGTATGTGGCAGGGTCTACAGTCAATCACAGATTCCGTGATTACAATCACGGATTACAAAAAGAAAACCAGCTCCGTCGCGGACCAGGATGTCTTGCTCCCAGACAGACTAAATAACTTTTTTTGCTCGCTTTGAGGACAATACAGTGCCACTGACACGGCCCGCTACCAAAACCTGCGGGCTCTCCTTCACTGCAGCCGAGGTGAGTAAAACATTTAAACGTGTTAACCCTCGCAAGGCTGCAGGCCCAGACGGCATTCCCAGCCGCGTCCTCAGAGCATGCGCAGACCAGCTGGCTGGTGTGTTTAAGGACATATTCAATCAATCCTTATCCCAGTCTGCTGTTCCCACATGCTTCAAGAGGGCCACCATTGTTCCTGTTCCCAAGAAAGCTAAGGTAACTGAGCTAAACGACTACCGCCCCGTAGCACTCACTTCCGTCATCATGAAGTGCTTTGAGAGACTACTCAAGGACCATATCACCTCCACCCTACCTGACACCCTAGACCCACTCCAATTTGCTTACCGACCCAATAGGTCCACAGACAACGCAATCGCAACCACACTGCACACTGCCCTAACCCATCTGGACAAGAAGAATAACTATGTGAGAATAATGTTCATCGAGTACAGCTCAACATTTAACACCATAGTACCCTCCAAACTCGTCATTAAGCTCGAGACCCTGGGTCTCGACCCCGCCCTGTGCAACTGGGTACTGGACTTCCTGACGGGCCGCCCCCAGGTGGTGAGGGTAGGTAACAACATCTCCACCCCGCTGATCCTCAACACTGGGGCCCCACAAGGGTGCGTTCTGAGCCCTCTCCTGTACTCCCTGTTCACCCATCATCAAGGAGAACAACCACCCGAGCCACTGCCTGTTCACCCCGCTATCATCCAGAAGGCGAGGTCAGTACAGGTGCGTCAAAGCAAGGGACCGAGAGACTGAAAAACAGCTTCAATCTCAAGGCCATCACACTGTTAAACAGACACCACTAACATTTAGTGGCCGCTGCCAACATACTGACTCAACTCCAGCCACTTTAATAATGGGAATTGATGGACATTTATGTAAAAATGTATCACTAGCCACTTTAAACAATGCCACTCAATATAATGTTTACATACCCTACATTACTCATCTCATATGTATATATAGAGTACATCTCATTGGTACTCTATATCATCTACTGCATCTTGCCATCTTTATGTAATACATGTATCACTAGCCACTTTAAACTATGCCACTTTATGTTTATATACCCTACATTACTCATCTCATATGTATATACTGTACTCTATACCATCTACTTCATCTTGCCTATGCCGTTCTGTACCATCACTCATTCATATATCTTTATGTACATATTCTTTATCCCTTTACACTTGTGTGTATAAGGTAGCTGTTGTGAAATTGTTAGGTTAGATTACTCGTTGGTTATTACTGCATTGTCGGAACTAGAAGCACAAGCATTTCTCTACACTAGCATTAACATCTGCTAACCATGTGTATGTGACAAATAAGATTTGATTTGATTTGATTTGATTTAGAGCTCCGAGACAGGATTGTGTCGAGGCACAGATCTGGGGAAGTGTACCAAAAAATGTGTGCAGCATTGATGGTCCCTTAGAAAAACAGTGACTTCCATCATTCTTAAATGGAAGAAGTTTAAAACCACCAAGACTCTTCCTAGAGTCAATATATTGAAGGGACCGTAGGTAGGCTAGTGGTTAGAGTGTTGGGCCAATAACCGAAAGGTTGCTGGATCGAATCCCCAAGCTGACAAGGTAAAAATCTGTCGTTCTGCCCCTGACCACGTTCTGCCCCAGTTAACCCACTGTTCCCCGGGCGCCGAAGACGTGGATGTTGATTATGGCTCCCGCACCTCTCTGATTCAGAGGGGTTGGGTTAAATGTGGAAGACACATTTCAGTTGAATGCGTTTAGTTGTACAAGATTCTCTGGTCTGATGAAACCAAGATTGAACTTCTGGCCTGAAAGCCAATTGTCACATCTGGAGGAAACCTGGCAGCATCAATCTGTGGGGCCGTTTTACAGCAGCAGGAGGGATCGAGGGAAAGATGAACAAAGTGCAGAACAAAGTTTCTGGAGACCTGCTCCAGAGCACTCAGGACCTCAGACTGAGGCTAATGTTCACCTTCCAACAGGACAGTGACCCTAAACACACAACCAAGACAATGCAGGAGTGGCTTCGGGACAAGTCTGTCAGGTTGTCCTTGAGTGGCCCAGCCAGAGCATCTCTGGAGAGACCTGAAAATAGCTATGCAGCGACACTCCCCATCTAACCTGACAGAGCATGAGAGGATCTGCAGAGAAGAATGGGAGAAACTCCCCAAATACAGGTGTGCCAAGCTTGTAGCGTCATACCCAAGAAAACTCGAGGCTGTAATCGCTGCTTCAACAATAGTACTGAGTAAAGGGTTTGAAATAAATGTGATATCAGTTTTAATTTTTTTCTGAATTTGCAAACATTTCTGAAAACCTGTTTTTGCTTGTCGTTAGGGGGTATTGTGTGTAGATTGATGAGGGACATTAAAAAAAAGAAAATCTATTTTAGAATAAGGTTGTAAAAGTAACAAAATGAGGAAAAAGCCAAGAGGTCTGAATACTTTCCAAATGCACTGCATATGTCATTTCTGCAGATATACCGGCTAAAATAAATTATTTGGCACATTCATGACAGTATGAGCGTTCCAGTAGCATCCGTCTGTCTGTCTGTGTTTGTCTCATATATTAAGAATCTCACACCAGCACAGACAGCAACTCCTCACATAAAGTGATCCACTTTTCCCCACTAGAAAGAAGCGCAAGGGAGTGGGAGATGAGGAACAGGAGAAGCTCTATGATTCTCCAAGGCCAATTTTATTGCACCGACACACAGAACGGTAGCAGAATCTTAACAAGACAAGGCTATGAGTCACTGGCACAGGAGAAAAGCAAGAAGGTATGCAAATGCAGGAAACGGGGTCACCTTGAAGCGAGTGAACAAATGCTAGTGAGAGATTGTTGAAACGAGGACCTTGAGAAGAGAGGCGTATGTATGGCTGGATTGCGTTAGCTAGTAAGAAGAGTCTTACCTTGTATTTCTGCTGTAATTCCTCTGTGACTTCCTTCTCCACCTCCAGCACTTTCCTCTTCTCTGTAGCATCTTCGGCAACGTCCAACTACACAATATGTAAGTTAACTAACTCGTTAAGAACAAACTAAAATAGAACTCACAAATACACAGACCCATTTTAGGATGTCGAAGTATACAAAATGTAGAATATCGATATTTTGCTAGACACTGACAGTGTCTTACCTCCATCTCCATGCGTCCCATCCCCATGACATCATATTTGAGGATGATGGGCACAGGGTCAGTGCGTCCTGGAGGGAGAGAGACAGAGAGAGGGGGAGGTGAGGCTCTGACACTGGGATGAGGGGACAGCTCAGGGACAGCCTGCTTTTAGAGCACAGGGTGCTGGGGTTAGATAATATTGCCTTGAAGTGCAAAGAGACCAGAAAAGCTACAGTGAACCAAACACCAGCCATTCTCACAGCTTACCATAGCCACGGCACAGCTTAAGTACCCTGACTACTTCTCAGCTGGGTTCTCTTTCTAGAAAGATGCATCCAAATTGCTGCACTGATCCTAGTTCTAAGAGGTAACCAGCAGAGGCCATATGAGCAGTTCAGAGACGTCCATTTGGATAAGGGAGGGGAAAAGGAAATGGAGGGATAAAGTATACTGGACAAAAACGGAGTGGCAAGGACAGGGTTTAAGCCCGTATCTGTCGCAGTCTCTCTGTGTCTCCCTCCAGTCTCTACTACTGAGCGTAGCCTCTCTCTCCCCTCCCTCCTCCAGTACAGCAGTCCTGTTCAACAAGAACGCCAAGTTTACCAAGGACAATACTGCCGGAGGGGCTGGCTGACGCAGCTGCTACAGATTACTGAGCAGAACACCACTGCGACAACAAAGTACAGCCTCCCCATCACCCGGCTCTGAACTGCCCAGTGACTGACCCCACAACCCCCTGTACTGTCCCATAGGAGACCCAGCCTCAGCTCCCCCTCTAACCCAGGCCTCTCATCATGGCCCTGGCCTAACAGGCTCTCCCCCACTTTCCCTCAGTCTACTTAAGCCATGTTACGTAAGCTGTGAAAAGAGCTAGATAAGAAGGAAATTAACTTTAGAAAAATAAATGAACCAACCAAAAACAACCAGAAAACAGAATGAAACAGAAAAAGATCAAAACTATGTTGGAGATTTGACACGTAATTGCTTAATCCACTCATAATCAGCCAAACGAAGCAGAGAGAGAGAGAGAGAGGGAGTAAATAAAGGACAAGCACTGAACTACAGCGGAGTGACGTCACAGGCCAGGAATCGCCATGGTGACATTGCAGGGGAGGGGATACTTACCTGAGAAAATAGGGTATGGGGTGGGGTTGGACAGACAGGGGTTCTCAAAACAAAAAGGCACAAAACAGAATTTGGACTAGTCTGCTGCAGCAATGGCTGTTGGTTGGCAGCCAGGTACATAGTAAATCAGAGTCCAATCAGCACTTCAGTTTGGTTTCAGTTTTTTTTCTCTCTCTCCTTACTCAAGATTACGGTATTATCCTCTTGATCGATTTTAGACTCAGTTTATACCCTTGGGCAAGAGCGATTATGAACATTTTAAAGATGCTTGTCTTTAGTTAACAGGGCTAGGAATTAACAAATCCACAATTGGAAACAAATAATGACTAACTATTATTTCCACATAGCACAACCTATTAGCTATTATAAACTGGGTGGTTCGAGCCCTGAATGCTGATTGGCTGAAAGCCGTGGTTATCAGACCTTATATCACGGGTATGACAAAATATTTATTTTTACCGTTCTAATTACATTGGTAACCAGTTTATAATAGCAATAAGGCACCTTGGGGGTTTGTGGTATATGGCTAATATACCACGGCTAACAGCTGTATCTAGGAAATCTGTGTTGCGTCGTAAGTAAGAACAGCCCTTAGCCGTGGTATCTTTGCCATATACCACACCACCTCGTGCCTTATTGCTTAATTCTAATCCACATGCCCCCCTACCTCACTAGTGAGGAGGATAGACTGTAGTCTCTCATTCTGAAACTAAGTGTAGGTTTGGATCTTAAATCATGTGATAACTAATAATGTAGGGCTGTAACGACATTAGCGGTCTGAACGCATAAAACCAGACATATTAAAAGGGGCTAGTGATAATACAGTGACTAAGGTCTTACGTGCCGACTGACTACAGTCTTCTATTGCAATGGAAGCCAGCATGATAATCAGCATTGGCATAACAGGGCAGCAGCATAGGCTTACATACCTAATGTATTCATTAGTGCCAGAATACAGATGTGAGACTAATTAATTCCTAGCCCATGGGGCAAAAAAACAAACAATTTGAATCCTCTCTGTTAACATCTGTCTGTTCTCTGAATTGTTCTTGTATCATTGTTATGGTCACAGCCCAATGGTATAATCCTAATTCTTAAATTATAGCCGCATGTGGATCAAATAAGGGCCTGTCTGGACTCCAAACCCCACTACAGTGTCTGTCTGCCGGTTGGACACATTAAGGCACATGGTCTCATACTAACTCGTTCAGCCTATTTATGATCTGAAAATGTGGTCTCGGCGCCGTATGGTGGTGTGTGACGCAATTGCCAAATTGAGCTCCGTACCGCATCGCCGTGCGCCCCTCAAATTTTGTAACAATGGAGGGCTCCGTATAGCTCCCCATTGACATGATTGGTTGACAGTAGGTGGGAGATCCTGTATAAAACACAAACTCACTTCCTTGACAACAGCTCTGCGCTGCTCCCTGAAGAGCAAGAAGTATCAATGCCCTGACTTCCGCAGAGGCCGTATCACCATAAATGCTGCACAGTCAATGCAGACGTCCAAATGACAATGCAGAGCCTTTCACCCTTGGTGATCTGGAGCTGGTTTTCTGGTCTACCTAATAATTAATTGCACCCAGGTCTAAATCAGTCCCTAATTAGAGGGGAACAATGAAAACACAGTGGAACTAGCGTCGAGGTCCAGAGTTGAGTTTGATGGACCTAGACTATTAGAGTGAATATTGAGCAGTCCAACCACAAGGGGGACTGCTTGAGACCAGCCCACAGACAGACAGACCACTGCAGTAAAGCTCTCCACCAATGGACAAGTTCACTGAGAACACGGGGGAGGAGTCACAATCCAGGCACCTAATCTTCATGAAATACGATTTTTTTTTACAATTACAGAAGATGTCCCCAACTATAACCATCTTTAAAAACACAGTGACAATACCTTCAGCATTACCCATTCCAGTGGACAACAAAGGGACCGGACAAAAAAAGTGTGCATCTAAATCACAGTGTGAATCACAAAGGTACAAAAAATGTAAAAAACTGAAAACAAAATGAGAATGTTTGTAAGAGTAATGTAGATGTATATATGATAATATACAAGCAGCAGAATGAGTACTAATACTGAGAGAGAATTGAAAGCCTATATAGCATTGGTGCTCTGATGACGGGAAAACAACAAATGAAAGAAATGGGAGGGGAAAAAACGAAACAAAATAAAAACAATTCAATCGGGGGAAAAATAACATTTACCACTAAGTTTACCATCAGCACAACATGGGCAGGATCAAATCGCTGTAAAAAAGAAACACCAATTGGTTAAGCAGGAAGATTCGAGGCACATAGAAAAGGGCGGATGTGGTGGGGATGGGAGTTTGGGGGGGGGGGGTTAAAGCCCTCCTCTCCTCTCTTCACTCTTGGCCCTCTGGGTGCTTACAGGGATCTCCTCACCACCACACTCTCTCACCCACCGTCCCAGTCCTGGCTCTTACTACCCCAATATCCCATGGGTGCCTGGACCCCCTGTTCCTCTCTCCTGTACGCCTATATCTGTGGTAAGTAACCAACAAGACCCCTCACTTTTCCTTCACCCTACCCCAAAGATTGAGAGCTAGAACCAGCAGCTGGCTTCAATAACATCCCCATCAGATAAGAGCTCTGGGGGAGTTGAGTTGGACTCTGTTCTGCAGGGTAGGGGATGATTGTTTTAACAGCTGAATTTGAGAACAGATCCACTTGGAACAGGAGAACAGGGCGAGGTTCCCTGTCCGGCTGTCCTACAGATCATGCTTTAAATGTAGTGTGTTAAAATATCTATCGCATCTGCTACAGATGAATGACCATGCCTCATTTGATACGAGCATGCAACCAATCAGCTGCCCCTGACAACAGAACACCACTCGACACACAGCCACCATTCTCCCCTCTGTCAGCCTCACAGACAGATGTTTGTCTTGTCAGCCTGGTTAGCCTAGATTCCCCCAAATCCCCTCACTGTCAGCAAGCTCAGTTTAGGACATGCTTACCCCCAGGATGGTGAACAGAAAGGTACCTGAAAAAGGGGGCCACAGGGCTTTGAGCAGTGCTTAGGAGACTTGGTCTAGCACTAAGTGTGCAACAACAGGAAAATAACAGCCAAATGACTATTTAAAATTTAATTTTAAGTACTCCATGTGAAGGGTCCTTTGAGTGTAGCAGGTTGCCTATACCGAGCACTGCTTAAATCCCCAGATGACTGACACAGTCGAGGCAGGCAGGGTTGAACCTCTGGGACAGGCATGCTGTGCGGGGGGAAGGCCAAAGGGAGAGGAATGATGGGTGTGTGTGACATTGGTGGACATGGGAGGGAGGGGCAGACACATTTTGGGTGCAGGAGTGGGGAGTGAGGTTTTCCCTGTAAGTTTTCCCTAGGGCACCCGTCAGTGACTGACACACACAAATACACACGTCTCAGTCCGACATGACAACCGCACAGATACATACAGTACACACTCACTCCACAGGTTTGAAGGTAAATACAGGCAGATGGGGGAAAAGAGGGCTACTCTGCAAGCCATTCAAAAGACTGAGTCGTGGTCACAGCCAATCAGAACCCCCAACCATGGCAGCCACAGACACTCAAAGGGAAAAACACAAATCTAAAGAGACTTGGAGCTGGTGATTCTACAGGATGTGATGCAATCTTTGGTTACTAGGATCTACCTTGATTTTAATTGGATTTTGGTCGGGTTTTTCGTACTTGGAATCAAAGCACTGTAGGTACTTGTGAGGAGATTGTGAAAAGTTAAATAATAGTTTAGTGGTTTTATAAAGCCAAGAGGAGGAAGCCGAGAGAGGCCAGTATTAGCCTACGTTGTAAAGGGGGGGGTGTTACATTGAGGTCAATTGTAGAGAGTGGGAGAAACACACACACACACTTATACACACACAGACATACAGAGGGAATCCAACAAACCTTACCTAAAAAAGGGGCAAAAAGAACAAAAGAAGAAATAAGAACAGAGTGAATACAGTGAAAACTCAAAGCACAGGGGACACATTGCTATCAGGTCAAACAAGCTTCTGACAGGAGGGGAGAGAACGAGTACAATCCTGTGTTATTATCATTAGAATACGATCCCACAGATTCATTCTATAGTGATGTGATGGCGTGATACGGTGATTGTGTTACAAGTCCACTCCGGAGCAAAGTAGATGGCCATATTTGTCGGGTTGACACGGGACCATTCATATAGACAACAATTGGACATGCAGGCAGGCTGGCGCCACAGACAGACTCATCTACCCACAGACCAGAGGCCACTGCTTACATAACCACACTGTACTGACACCATGCAAACAGCAACACAAGAGCTACACTCAACCAATTTAAATATTTTACATTAGAGTCATTTAGCAGACGCTCTTATCCAGAGCAAATTACAGGAGCAATTCGGGTTAACTGCCTTGCTCAAGGGCACGGATAGTCGGCTCAGGGATTCGAAACAGAAACCTTTCAGTTACTGGCCTAACGCTCTTAACCAAATGGCTACCTGCCGCTTAGTACATAAGCCGGAAACGTTTACAGATTATCACATCAAACACACAAATACAACCCCTTTTATTCGCTAGATTACTGACAATCAGACAGCAGGTCCATTTTTAAAATGCATATTTAAAAACAAAACACCCTGTACTGTCTGTCTGTTTCAATCCTGTTATCAATGCATCAGAGTCATGGGTTGCCGCAGTGCTTTCACACACTCAGACAGGTAGTTCCCAATGTGTCCTGTAGGAGGCAGTGTCCTGTGACAGAGGCAGTGTGAACTGCAGGGCCTCTGGCTGGTAACTGGTAACAGAGAAGTGGATTGAAAGCCCTACATGTCCATGAGCAGAGGAGAGGAGAGAGAGCAGCAATACCAGGAACCCCTGCCAACCTCCTTACAACCAGCCCCTGGCATGAGCCTCAATCCACCATTCCTCAGCGTCGAGACCATCAGCAGCAAGCAAGACGCCACGCACCGGCTATGTCCTCTTCAAGGCCAAAAACGACGAGTCGTTGACACAAGTGTAGCAACGTCTTCAAAAAGCTCCTTAGCATACGAGAACGCTGTTGGTATTACATTTGCCGTGGCTGCTGCTGTGTGTGTGTGTGTGTCTGTGCGGCATTCCTTTGTGTGACTGTTGTGTTTAGCACAGTGCTGCCAAATGGGAGGGTGGGACAGATCCCCAGCTAGATGATCCATGGCTAAACACTACAGACAGAAAAGCAGACACTAAAAGAATGCAGTGTGCCCTGCGCTACGTACATTACTCGCCTCCCTTAAAACAAATAGCCAGCTGACCTGACTGACGCAGGTCTTAACTCAGTGCAGATCCTCATGTTGCACCTGAGGCTACTACTGCAGGGAGGCTGGCAGTCTACAGCTGCATAAGCAGCATCCTCCTCTAAAAGCAAGTATAAAAACATGGTTCTCTAACACGGGCCTATTTATCCACTTAGTAAGATGTTAAGATGCAAATGTAGCATTCGACACATTGTTACAATCACCTGCTCAGGGTGTCAGACTGAACAAAGGGACAAGTCCCCAGTAGTGTACGGTTTTGAGAGGGAGAAGGCATCCAGGCACTGTGTCCTGGTTGAAAACAAGACAGTGTGTTAGGAGATAGAGAATGAGTAGACTGGGATGTTTCCCATTAGCATGTTGTAATGCAGCCCAGATGCTTCCTGCTGGGTGGGTAGGGAAAGGCTGGTGTGACTAAGGGAACGGGGGTGAAAGAGAGGAACGATGGAAGGATGAGAAAAGGCTGGGTGAAAGACAGGTCTGGGTTGTGTAGCTAGCTCTGGGCGGAAACAAAGGAGAGTGAAAGGGGTTGGATGAAGAGGTTAAGGCTCCTGGACTCAGCCCCATGAAGTAGACACACTCACTCTAAACCAATTCTCAATAGACTACATGGACCAACCAGCCTGCCAACTATGACATCATTCAAAGCTGAAGGAAAACACTACACAGGGCTCTACAGTGCGACCATTTTACTCACATAGGCACCTAAAAATGTTGTTGTACGACCTGGAACTTATATTTCGAAGCACCAGTGCGTCTAGAAAAATGTAAGATTCCAGCTTAATAACCAAAAATATTTTGCATTGTGCTCCAAAATGTATTCGCGTGCGCCTACATTTTACAACTTAGGCGCACACGTGCTCCTTGTAAAAAAGGTCAGCGTAGAGACTTGCTACTCATTACCCTCTACAGAGAGAGGGGAAGGAGAGGGAGAGCTGGGGAGAAGTGAGATGGAGAGAAAGAGGACGGGTGCGAGTATGAGAGAGAGAGGGGAGGGGCAGAGTGAGTGAACAAGGGAAGAGAATGTAGCATAGCAGGCAGGAGTGGAGAAGCCAGGGCGCTGCACCACTAGGACCAAGCAAATGAGGCTGTGAGCTGAGATGAACTTAAGAGGCTGAGGTGGCCTAAGCCCAGCCCACACAAACACAGCTCTCTCCAACCAGCCCCCCCCCTCATCCTGCAGAGCTCCAGTCTATGCTGGGCCAGCCAATCCCTGCCTATAGAGGAAAAACAGCCAACAGCTCTGCATCCTGCACCGAGTGTTGCTGCATGATATTCTGAAGGCTGTTTTCAGATCAAGACAGTCCTACACAGACACAGACATGAAAGCTTGTACTAGCACAGAAGCGCAGACAGATATCATGCAAACACGTGTTTGGGCTGTCTAATGAAAGTTCACCAGGACATTACAGGCCTAAGGGAGGAGGAACTGCAGAGACAGACACTGAGTGCATTGGCTGTACTGTCTTGTCTGTCACTACTAAACTCAGAGGCTTTTATGCTCAAACCCTTGCCAGCCAACTAAAAACACCATCTGACATGAGCTGTGGTCAATCAGTGCACACAATATGCATCAATACAATTAATTTAAATAAGAAGTTAATAGTGAATTACCATAGAAACCCTGAAATAACAGAAAACCAGTGTAACCCCTAAAGTAACCCAACCAGATTAGCTTTAAATTCATTTCAATAAAGTGGCAGTTAACAGGGAGAAATCAATAACAGAAATGTATTGACTGAATTATTTTGACTAAGTACTGGGGAGGGTAGAACATGAAAGCATGACATAGGTGATTATATTAGACTATACATAGCTAGATACAGACCACATCAACTTTGCAATTGTCTACGAGCACATATCCAACCCTACAGTGGCTAGCATCACTGTACTAATCGCCACAGCTATGAAGCCAAGACATTCTATAAACTGAGGTGAAATTCCAAACATGACACAGGTGTTCAAAGGCAAACTAACTTGACTCTTGATCAGTGGAACATCTGAGAAGCAGACCTGGACTCTGTCTGCTACACACTTCACAGTGGAACCAAGCTGGGTATACACAGGCATTCCACCATCAGACTATGTATTTTTGGGAGGAGAATGAACAGCAGCTCCCATTGGCTGAGGGCAGTGTGTCTCAAGGGAGCTTGTGAGCATCAGTGCGAGTGTGTGGGGTGGGCATGCATTCTTCACCCCCTGTGAAGAATGCATGCAGTGGCGCAAAGAACAAACACCACCCCCCTCCTCCTCCCTCCTTCCTTCCCTCCGCCCCTCCCGTCCTGTCCCAGGGTGTATTACACTATCCTTTCTACACCTAGTTCTGGCGAAGACCAGGGCAAGACCGACAGGGACAACTGTACCGGGGTCATGCACTAAATACTCTGATCCTTTCCATCTACCAGAAGAGGAAGACAGAGATCAGAAAAAGTACAGAAAATAGAAAGGAAACAAAACAAGTACAAAATAAAACCTGGAGAAAGGTGAGGCAAAGAGGAGGAGTACTGAGAGGAGACGGTATTAGCACACATTTGAGAAAGGAGTATATAGAGAGAGAGAGAGAGAGAGAGAGAGAGAGAGAGAGAGAGAGAGAGAGAGAGAGGCTTCTTACCCTGCATGGTTTTGCCCAGTCCTTGCCCCAGCTTCCAGCCATGTTTCTGAAGCAGCCGGTGCCCAATGTTATCCTGGCAGACAGAACAGAGGAGAAAAAGACCAAAAACATTCCAATAATAAGAAAAGCTTTTCCCGTGGGCACGGGTCACAAACACATAAAGGACTACTATCAAATCATCACCACCTCCTACACCATGTGACATCAGTGTCTTCCAACACAGGGGGAGGTGAAGAGGGAGGGAGGGAGTGTGTAGTCTCTGTACTAACATCCTTATGGCCACACTGAGGGATAGAGAAGGAGCCTACCCTAACAGGAACTGATTAAAACCTCTAAAGCTTACAAACAGTCCCATGTTCTACTCGTTGTTGTAACAGAGAATATCAGCTGTCTGGGAGGTAATAGGGGAAGGAGGAAGAGGAGAAAGGAGACGGTAATATATGTATCACACGCTTATACATATATGAACCGCTATAGAGCGAGATCTATCGCACACAGACAAATGGAACAAAAACGAGGTATGGAAATCTTGCGTTAACAGAAAGAGGACCAGAAACTCCAAGCTTGTTGTGATTCCATAACCAAGACAGAGGGGAGCGCCACGAATAATATGCAGCTGTCACGAGGGAAATACAGCGAAAGAGGGGGAAAGAAAGAGAGAGAGAAAGTGCTAAGAGGGCCTTGGGTTACCATTACAAGGCCCAAGGTTGAGAGTGTGTATGACTGTGTATGAGAGAGGAGGACTTCAGGTGCGTGACTGAGACTTAACGCTATGGGTCAGCAGTAAAACAAAGTGAAAAGCAAGACTGTCGCACCACTACAAACTACATCATCAAACACAAAGAAAACAGAAACAATGAGATTTAAAGAAATAAAAAAGGTTGCATTTCAGTTGTGATTATAACTATTCCAAGCTTTTCTACTACCATTCCCCAGGGTAATGCAATCTACCAAAATCATACAAACCAACCCCCAAAAAAGGATATTTATAATCACAAAGAGAGTAGATGTCAAATTTCAAACAGAAAACCAAGTGGGAGGGATTGAAACCAAACAGTAAAACAGCATGCAGCTTTTTGTTAGAGTTTAACAAAAAGAGACGGTGTTAGTACTGGACTGTATATGATGATGCATATACAGAAGGGCAGGGTCAACAGAATGCCTACGGACCAATGGTGTTAGTCTGAGATGGGCTCAAGCACAGAGGTGATGGTTGGACAGGGTCATAGTAGATTGTCTTGACAGAGAGAGAGGGCAGTGGAAGTGGATGGAGCTGTAAGGGTGGTGTTGGGAGGGGGGGCAGTATGGGTTAGTGCATGTGGAAGGGGTAGTGGTTGTCACACACAGAACATGCTGCATCTCCGCCCATCTGCCTTTGTCCAAGAGATGGATTTTAGTCCATTTTATCAAGTCCCTGTGGTATTTCTACCCAAACTAGTACCCCCCCTCCCCCATCTGTATAACTAAGTAAACGCTCCCCGCTTGCTTATCGTTAACTACAATATCATTACCTAATTGGTTTGTTTTAAGTGAGTCACATAAAATATTGTTGAAATGGCAACTCCCCTCCAAAGCCACTGACAATCTCCCTCACATACAGTATTTGTTATAGAGCCTTGCTGATAAAAATATATATGAGCTGTATCTGTGTGTCGGTCAGATATGCTGGAGAGAGAGAACGCATGTGTACTTACAATAACTGGGGATATACATCACCTAGCATGGTGTCACCATATAAATATGTTCATGCTGGTTGCTAGACACATCAAGTCAGAGCAGGTATAAATAAAAGAGGGGCTGGAGAACTACAATTCCCATGATCCTCTGCAGCCTCATCTCTCTGCACTGCAGATGGTGCTGCAGTGGGCTCCTCCCTGCTCCCATTGACAAAGAGATACTGGGGATGCTTTTAGTTCTCACCGCAGTAGGATGGTGCTGTAGCTGCCTGCAACAACCCACACTGAAACACAAGCACTGGCTGAGCAGAGTAGTAGTTGATCTAATAGCACCTCTCAGGGTTGGTGGGGGAAATCAAATGTAAGCCAATAGTCTGTAACCCTCCCCCATAATAACTCTAGCTGCGTCTGTAAATTAGAATGAGGAAAACCAGGTGGGGCTGGTGATGGGGAGAAACTTCAGTCCAAAACGGCTGAGACTGATCGATGAGCCAATCAGAATGGACTGAGCAGAGTGTGAGGGCGGAGATGAGGCGCAGGCTGTGTGCTGAACAACAGATGAAGGAATGCACTAAATGAAGAAGAAAACAGACAGACGGACGATGAAAAGCAACGACGGCGAGTTCCAACAGCAGTGCAAGTGGAGTGAAGGCATTTCCATACGAACCTGGCTTTAAAATACTGGGCTGTCAAAAGAACAGTCACACGTGACACAATGTAAGAAACCGGCCAGTCACTAACGCTTTCAACTGCAATTTGTTTTCTATCCTTTTCTTATTAAAAGAGCTAAAATCTTTATTTTGCCCTAAAGAATGTATAAAACACTGTACACAAAACATAAATGTGGTAACTAGGCATGTCAATAAACTCACTGATTGAATGATTACTGTTATAGGAGAAATAAAAAGAAAATGTTATCCAAACAAGAGAAATCCACACCGAGTGTTGGTAGGGAGGGTAATGTGCATTGTGCTGTTATTGACACAGTGCATGGGAGGGGAGAGGTGGAGGGAGGGTAAAACCAAATAGATGGGGGTATAGGAAGGAAGAGGTATACAGGGGGCACCATACCAGGAGTCTTCAAACCTAGTGATGCTGACGGTGTCATTTTCTGTGTGTGTGTGTGTGTGTGTGTGTGTGTGTGTGTGTGTGTGTGTGTGTGTGTGTGTGTGTGTGTGTGTGTGTGTGTGTGTGTGTGTGTGTGTGTGTGTGTGTAGTAGACGCTGTCTGTGTGTCAGCCTCACACTGGGGTTCAGAAGCCCCTTGCATTATATGGGAGGTTTTATTTTTATTTTTATTTTTTACCGTTATTTTACCAGGTAAGTTGACTGAGAACACGTTCTCATTTGCAGCAACGACCTGGGGAATAGTTACAGGGGAGAGGAGGGGGATGAATGAGCCAATTGTAAATTAATAGGGATTACTGCACCATCACTGTCTGAGGCCTTAACCCACAGGACAGACAGCACGCTAATCCACTTAACCAGAAAATAATATCAGAAAAAATATCAACCAAAACTTGGGTCATATTTAATATGATTATCTCTGTGTGAGTGAGTGAGTGAGTGAGTAACTGTGACAGTAGAAAACAGAGGGTGGCAGTCAGGCGTCACCTGCTCTCGTCCCCCTGTGGAATGTGTGTTTTTACAGGAGTATTGTGGAGCCGGGTCTGTTGGACAGAGCAGGGGGGCAGCTCTGCTCTTCCTTGTAAAGCTCTATTTCCAGCTCCGCTGTCCTTGGCGCTCTGTCTGTCTGCCTTGAACGTTCACATTCCTCCCTGCTGAGGCTCAGATAGGTGTGACTAAATGGAAACAACGGTCCCTGCATGGGCCTCAAGGGACTCAGGCCAAATAGAACAGACACCTTCCAACCAAGGCCCTGCCCTCTTAGCACCACCATATTGGAGAGCAGTTGTTACCTAACCTTGGGTTTGTTCAGTTGACCTTGAGGAGTTGTGACTTAAACGGTGGACAGACTTGGTCTGGGTCATTGGATCCATTACCATCAATGACCTTAAAAACATCTAACTGACCTCGTCAGTCTGCCCCTTGCAGTGTTGGAGCTGGTGCTAAATAGAGATGGAGCCCTATGCGGGGTCAGGGTTGTAAAGGGGACGAGTGACTGATGGCAATTGACCTTTCCCTTGGTAATCTTCCAGGGGCTCATTTTCCCAAATGAAGGCTGGGAGGTGGTGGGAGTGTAACACTAACACAGCATGGAGAAAGACACAGCTGGTGCCTGAGCAACAGCACAGTAGTCTGTGCGTATAATTGTGTGTTCCTCTAGGCTCGGCGTGTGTGTGTGTGTGTGTGTGTGTGTGTGTGTGTGTGTGTGTGTGTGTGTGTGTGTGTGTGTGTGTGTGTGTGTGTGTGTGTGTGTGGGCGAGCAAGCAAGCAATGTTGTTGCGCGTGTGGGTGGCAGTGAAAAAACACCTATACAAGGTTGATCATTTCAAAGACACCTACAGCTCTGTTGATACATGGATGTGAACAACAACATAGCCTTTAAGTAGTTGGTACACCGTCACAGTCTGTCAGACCCACCTCATCTTGATGATGTCAGCACCTGGACCCAGAGCAGAGAGACACCAAATGGCTGTTAGCACCCGTGATAACATACAGAGGGTGGGCAGGGGTCAGTGTGCTACTGCAGTCGTACTCCACCATGAGAGGGTGATGTATGACTTTTGACCTGTCATAAATCCCTGGGCATGTACGTTTCCTTCTAATCTGACTGAGGTTTGATTCTAACTGAATATTGTTGCCAGTGGTGCTGTGATGTAGCGGACCCTGGCTTGGTGCAGTGTCTCAGTAGCCAAAGGTAAAAGGCCGGAAAGTATCATGTGAAATGGCATGGTGTGAAACCAATCTTCTCTCTCAAGTTCGAAGCCAGAACAGTTTGTGCACAGGTGTTTTTTAAATAGAGTTTGCTCTTGTGTGTGTGTGTGTGAACGTGTGTTTGTGTGTGTCTGAGGCTGCCCACTGCATTGCTCTCTCAGGGCCAGGGATTTGGAGGAGGGAACAGGGGTAGGGGACATTGGAGAAATGGGAGAGGGGAGGGGAAAAGGTGTTGTGATTAGGACAGAGTGTGAGAGAGCTAGTACCGAATGATACCCAGTTAACACATGCATTGCAAAAACCATTGTTAGAGAAAGAGCGAGAGAACAGAGGGGAAAGACAGAGAGAGAAAACAGATCCCAGTAAAGTACCACAGACCTCTAGCTGCCTACAGATCAGAACACACACGAGTGGTAGGGGAGGGGCGCAGAGAGGTGCGGGCGCTGCACACACAGCCAGCTCCGTGAGACACGCTGACGACTGTCACTGGCCCCCGTCACCCCAGAGCCATGACACTGCTGCTGGAGTAGGGGGGGGGGGGGGGGGGGGTCGGCTGATGTTGGTGAGTGTGTTACAGCCTTTTATAAATCAGACAGGCCTAACTGTGAAATTTCAAAGCTGATCAACTGCAACTTCACTGAAATTAAAGGTTTGGTGTGTGTGAGAAATACGCATTATGTGAGCGCATGCGTCTGTGGTTGAAGTGACAGTCCTCGCTCTCTCTCCACGTGTGTCAGGGGCAGTCGTGCTGCAGCCCGGCTCTCAGCGCCCCTCCATAGACAATAGCGCAGGAGCAACAGAGCCACTTTACCCAGGTAGGCAGGCCACCTCTCCTGCTCTCCTCTCCACTCCTCTCTACCGCCCACTCAGTGGGCTCCTAAGCCAGTGAGTGGGTTGGTGCTACGTGGCTCAGCTTGGTTTGGTCAAATCGCCCACCATGACAACCCATCAGGGTATATATATGAGTCACATGAAGGCCTATGGAGAAATGGTCAGGGCCAGACAGGAGTTTCTCCCTCACATTTCATAAAGGAAGCCTTTTTAGCATGGCTTAGTAATGCTTTCAGAGCAGCAGGATAACAGAGCTAGGAGAAGGACAGACTGACCTTGCTGTTACCGCTGTTGTTACTACTGCTGTCTATGTGCCTCACAACAGAACAGACACAGGATTATTTACACCAGAGTGCCTGGCTGAATAATTTGGCTTTGTTATAGCTACATGTTAAGGCTAGCTCTCAACGTCTAGCGGTATAGTTGTGTGGGTGTGTGGCGTTTCGATGTAGACTGGCTGTGTATAGGGTTTTTTTAAAGCCTAAAAAAACCCTCTTCGTACCTACTTGTAAGTAAAGCTTTATTTATCAATGCAGCTGGAACTCTCGCTATGAACTCTCAAAGCAGCTGGGCTAAGATACTGTTCTGTTGTGCCTTGAGATGCTCAGAATCAGTTGGAGTCAGGGGACATCCACTATGCCCTGAGGAGGAGAGGGGATAGATGTTGTGGAGACAAGAGTGGAGTTCAGGCCTGCTCTCCGTGGTGCTTCAGAGAGAGAGAGAGACACGGAGAGAAAGATGGAGGGAGAGATGGAAGGGAGAGCGAGAGAAAAGAGCTGCCTGCGATATTATCCATGTGCCTCGTCAGCGAAAAATGCAGTCCCAGTTGCACAAGCACCATGCCAGCACAGAATGACAGAGGGTACTGTACACCGAATCACTGTGTAGTAGAGAGAGAGAAAGAATTGTTTGAACATAGATGCATGAAAAGAACTGAGAGAAGATTGATTGAGAGAGCAGAAAGACATAGAGCGATGTGAAGATAGAAAGAGTGATAGAGAGACAGTAAGAGAAGCGTTACAAGGAAACCCTAAAAGATGGGAGTAGGAAAGCGGAGCGTGCAAATACAAACCGGGTCATTGCTGCTTAGCTAATAGGGGCCAATTCGCTGCAGGAGAGAAATGTCGAACACCCCAAGTTGTGTACAATACTGTAATGTTCTGCGATAACTGTCCTATATACACACACAAACACAGAGTACACAAACTCCACACACACAAATACTAAACATACACTTCCATCTCCAAGCCTACACCTTTTCTCTTCTCTTGATGTGGAGTGGATAAGGCACCGAGTCCCTTTCCTTTCCCAAATCAGGTCAGAGCAGAACAATCAGACCACATCTGATTCCCCTGCCCCCCCACCCCCCCACCCCAGTGTGTGTGTGTGTGTGTTGTGAACATGTATGTGAGTATGCAATTGTGTGCTACCCTTCTAATCTTGTTAGCCCAGAGAGTATTAGATATGATTTCATTCATCAACAAGACCCCTTGTGAGTATGTCCATCTCATGATAGTGCTTCAGTGCTTAGGGTGCTAGCAAGCTAAAATTAACTATGGGAGTGTGTGTGTGTGTGCGTGCGTGCGTGCGTGCGTGTGTGTGAGATGTGTTGTAGAGGGGGCTAGAGAGGTTTGTACAAATGGCCTTTATTGCTATATAGCCACGGTGTAATTTAGCACCGAGGGCAAGGGAGACAAACAGGGATTAGCAATCTTCCACTTCTAAACTCAGGGACCTCACGCTTCCCTAGAGGACATACACAAACGACATTTTACTGTCCACTGCCCTTTTCACAGAGTGATTGGAAGGTATTTAAACTATAGACTGGTAACAGTGCCTTATCAACTCCACTCTAACAATCTGGTGAACTAGTACCTGGATGACTGAAAACGGGCTAAAAAGACAGACGCACATTCAGAGTTAAGATCTACAATTAAAGTCAAATATAATAATGAATAATAATGAAAATATAATCCTATTCATCCAGCTAAGAGCTATCACACAGGAAATGGCACAGGAAGCAGAGGGCTTGGGGAGGGAGGGGGTCTACAGTAATTCTACTGATTGGGTAGGGAGAATGGGTTGTCAAGGGAACACTGGACGTGTCTATCACACAGGCAGTGTATGATAGAGGCTCTTATTCCTCTCTCTCTGGACCAATCATCCATTCTCTCTCACACACAGTTTCAAGTTGGGCTTGTCCAAAAAGGTGCAGGGGTGAAGGATGCGGCCTTACCGATTCTATGGGCTTGTCCAGGGACGCCTGCTCCAGCTCCAACTGGCCCTCTTCATACTGGTCAAAGTGATTTCCCCCCTAGGAGAGAAGACATGGGGACTCAGGGTTAGACACCAGACAGCTAACACACACAGAGAGAGAGAGAGAGACAGCGCGAGAGAGAAAAAGAGAGCGCGAGAGAGAGAGAGCGAGAGAGAGAGAGAGACAGCAGTGAAAAGCCAGAGGGAACAACAACCAAAGGAAAATGGAACAGTCTGCAAAAGAGAAACTCCTACTGTTTCTGTGTTCCCTTGATGGAAGTGAAACCATTTCAGCTCCCAAGAGGCTAAAACATTTCAAAATTACACAAAAACCACACACAATCAAAAGGGGATGAAATGGACATGTTAAAGCACATATAGATGCCTACCAAAGACACACATTAATGCACGCGCACACACACTGTTGAGATAAGGTTCTTTACTGCCTAAGTTTGACAGTTGAAGAGCACCATATCTTACAAGACAGATGGAAACCTAACGTTCACCCTGAGTGGTTAAACTGGTTACAGTGGTACAAAATAATAGGCTAGAGTGTTTGTAGCTATATTACCACAACATTTCAAATGCCATGAGGTCAGTGCAGAGATCTAACCCATTTCACTTTACTGTCTGCAATGAGGGAGAACAAATTGGGGAGCTAGAATTAATTAAGTTATTTGTATTTTTCAGGGCAGCAGGATGCAAAAATGAGGCATCCTATTTGTATGAGACAGGGTCGTTGACCTGAGGACGACATCACAAGATGAGTAATGAGCGTGTCATTCCTTCCAGAAGGTGGGTGTTCTATACAGTCTCTGTTCCCAGACAAGACACATTACCCCTCAAAGCAGAGGCAGCAGAATGGCACATGAAGGTCACCTTGGAAAGCAGATGCGATTTCTCTTTGACCTTCAACCTGCTGAGACTGCCTTGTGTCTTCCAGTCATTCAATGTTCTTTCAATGTGTTCAATTAGACTGACTGAAAGCCACTGTTCCAATGTGTTCAATAATACAGAGATCTGGAGCCCCTTATCCTTTGCTCTGAGTATATTTGAGGCTTGGGTCATGCTGCGGTACTGACTTCATCAAATGGTTCTAGACGACTGAGGTAGGGCTATACGTTGACCTTTTGTTACGAGGAGCATGTGTGCGCCTAAGTTGAAAAATGTTTGCGCACCCAGAGAAATGTAGGAACACAATGACAAATATTTGAGTAAAATCGTGGCACTGTAGAGCCCCGTGAGGCTTATTGAGTTTAACACACAACCTCAGAGGATCCATCTCTAATACCTTTTTATTACAGAACATCAAGCCTAAGTGGGTTAGAACCTGCGGGACGTCTTCTGATGAGACTCTGATGCGCTCTGAAGTCTGTAGAGGCGGCCGCCAGCAGCAGTGACTGTCTACTCACCTACTGAGTCTACTACCGCTTCATCTTTACAACTGTGGGATCCACTGAAGAACACAGATACTAGCCTAACTACA
Source organism: Salvelinus fontinalis (assembly GCF_029448725.1). NCBI lineage: Eukaryota > Metazoa > Chordata > Actinopteri > Salmoniformes > Salmonidae > Salvelinus > Salvelinus fontinalis. The sequence goes on from NC_074666.1 coordinate 85,595,575, forward strand.
ATAGATCACGGTATTGTAGCTCAAACCTTCAGGGCAAAACAAGGATTCAAATCAAACGGATCACCTGTTCCCTTATTTCTAACCAGACAACATGATTTCTACCACAGTAAAGCTTTACATGAGATCCAAGGATGACACTAGCCTGACCGATTTAAAAACGGGTACAAACAACCCTCAAACCGCTGTCCGAGCCCACATTAAACGGGTCATTATTTCAGTTGGAGGGCAAGCTGCATCAGTATGTTTGTTTTGGAGAACTCTATTAGGGAGAGGCAGTTCCTTAGAGCGAAGGGAGGTGGTTATTTACCATTTGGGACACACCACTCTTGATTTTCTGAAGTGATCAGAATGCCTAATGTGTAACCAGCTGCAGCAACAATCTTCCCACTGCTGCCTGCTGGTCCTCTCTCATCTCCCCTCTGTCTCTTGTCTAATTTCACCACTCACAAAAGCAAAATAAATATTGTGGCATTAAAAACAAATAAACATCAATCTAAACTTGTAACTGAGGGTTTCCGCTACCATTGCCTACACTGAAATGGATGCTTCCCTCGAATGACCCCACATTAGGGGAGGTCTGCTGCTCAGACCGAGTCTGATGGTAGAGACATAAAAGAAGAGAGACTGGGTGGCTGCCCTGAATACTGAGCAGTATTCTCTGCATAGTGTTATAACATGCAACATGCCTGAGCCCCAATGACAATTTAGTCTAAATCAATGGGCTTTCTATGAGATGGGTGGGATGAGACTATGTCTGTGTACACAGGCTGAAGTTAGACCGACTGTCAGTGGATCTCTGGGTGTTCCATGTGCAGTGTTGCTTGGCAGCGGGCTCTTGTGTAGACCAGGAGAGAAACACCTGGCGAATACTGAGCGACTGGGTATCCTGGACTAGAGATAGTTACATATTTTGATATTATTTTTGACAATACATCGTATCTACAATATCGCAATATTATTTTTGCGCTAGTTGGCTGTACCTGCACCAAAACTCCAGTAAAAAAAATATATAATAATTGAAATCGCAATGCATATAGAATCATGAGAATCACAATACATATTGTATGGGCACCTAAGCTAAGTATTGTGATAGTATCGTATCGGGAGGCCCCTGGCGATTCCCAGCCCTACTAAGTAGCGTAACATACATACATCATCATCATCTAACAAGAGTTAACAAGCATCATAAAATCACTTAGTTTCAAACCAATGGAGCAACTTTTTAGCCACATGACTCAGAAGAACAGTGTGCTTCCACACTCACAAGCAGACCCCATCTCACACGCACTGGAACATATGCCCTGCTCTAGGACTCCCCACCAGAGAGCCAACACTTTCAGCAGGAGCCAGTAAGGCAGCCATACATGGGCTCTGAGGTCCCCACTGGAACACCCAAAACCTGGATGAGGTGTTTCTGCACCCTGATCACATCATCAATCCGTTGAAAAGCGCAGACGGCTTCATTGTAAATCAAACACAAAACATTTCCCTCTCAAAAACCCAAGTGCTGCAGAGTTTGCATGACAAACATGGGTCAATCGGGGCATGAATGCCCAGTCTCATTGTCCTTGCTCATCAAGCCACCCTCCCCAATTCCCCCTCATACTCTTTAACGAAAGGGGAAAAAGCTGGCCTCAGCAGCATGTGAGGAATGAGCTCCGACCAGAAAAGGCAGATTGGTAAGTGCCACACTTCCCCCCCGGGGTCTATTCACCAGAACCATTCAAGCCCATAATCCCAGTATCACATACCATCCAACCACCACAGAGTTGATCAGGTAGGGGAGTATTGGAGGTACGATAGACAGCTTGTTCTGTGCTCTACATTCATAAAAGAACAATTGAAACCCCTCATTATTTCTGGGAAATCAAGCCAACAACTGCATCAAGAGAGAGTGTTGCAGTGTTGAGGTAGTGTTGTTCTAATGGGAGAAAATAACAGACTGGGTGTCTGGGCACAGCTAGGAGAAACCCACTATGATGGAACCCAGGACAGCAGAAAGTTCACAAATTCTTAGAAACCTAGAGTGTTTGGAGAGACAATAGATCATGGAAATGCAGAATGCTCCAGAGGGAATGAAGGCAGCAGAGTGTGAACACTGACTGCGACAGTTTGAGACGGAGCAGTATCACGGCAGCAGACTGGCTTGGCTCTGGCTGTGTGAGGCTGGGCCGACCTCACGCCTCTGTCTTCTGCTCCTCACAGGAGGTAGCGTGGTGTGAGGAGGCCTCATTGGGCCTCTGGCTGGCAGACTGCATGCTGGGAACAGCTGGTCTGGAGCAATCTTCACTGGGCTCTGAGGCCACACAACAGACCGTGTGTGCTGGTGCTGCCTCTTCTAGTCCTAACCCCCCCCCACAGCAGCTGCACAGGATGCCCAGCCACAAACACAGATCTGTAGACACCATGAGAGTGGCCAGTGGCTGTCCACACTAAAACAAAGATAATATTCTTGAAGTGCTGTTTCTGGTCCAGAAAGGCTGACGACCATGCTGACCACTAGGTAACCAACAGTTTGGAAATAGAAATCTCCTGTAATTTCCTTGTTCTACATTCTTGATCTGGTATTTTATCTTGGATCATTCAATCAGGTCTTGGATGAGGGCAGCGTTAAAGAGCACCCAAAAACAAATAGAAAACTTCCCGTCCAAAAATAGGTGCCGCCATCACTTAGGAAAATAAGCCCCTAGTCTCATCTGTCAAAATGTCTTACGGGCTGCTAAAAACACTCAGGAAATGTGTCAAGTTAGACATGGCTTAAATAAAAACAAAATTGATCACAGGCTTATAAATATCAGAACACACCAAAGAACAAACAGGGATAAAACAGGGCAGTTAGCATAACATGTTCTAAGCCTCATTAGGAGAGCAGAATTCTGCTGGGTTCAGCAACGGAAGAAGAAAACCAGTATGAAACACAAACAGCTTTTCATAACAAGCATGAGACAGGGACATGACTGATGTGTCAGTTTTGCAGACGGTTAGATTTGCTTGCAAGGGCATGTGAGAGCAGAGCAGGGAGATTTAGGCGAGTTAATGGGAAACGTTCAACATTCAATTGCACAGTGTAACCTACAGTGACAACCCCCCAATCTCTGCCTTCTCTCACACCCTGCAAAAGAGAAGTGTTGGCATGAATATTTAAGAAACATCTTGAGCTAAATTCATTCATTCACCAAATAGGCCGCAGGTATTTGAGATGGAAGTATGCCACAGACATTCATTGGAGGACTGAAGGGCAAGACATAATTCATCACAGACGCAGCCAATAAAAAAAGTCAATGTAGGCTATATCAAAGCTCACCATTTAATCATTTTCTGTATCACGAACACCTTATATTTGCAGAGTTCTATTACATTGGGACCTAGCAACTAGCGAGCATTGCTGACTGTGGCAGGACTCTTTTGGAAACACTTGCTCTCTGACAATGAGAACTCAATGAACAGAAAACACCATTCAGTGTACAATAAACTGGTAGTATACATCCATGGCCCTACTTTATGTAGCCTAGTAGTTTACTTTACTATAGGGTGGTGACAGAGCAACACTTTGGCCTCTGCACTATCTATGGGCACCATATGAAAATAATGACTGTACTTTCCATTACTGTATACATAATCCCAGCATGTCACTTGTAGACATCGCACACATTTCACAAGAGTTTGAGTGTTTGCTACGGTCAAGGACAAGTGTGAGTAGCAGACAGCCAAAGCTGCTTGTGGGTAGACAGCTTCAGCTGCCCACAAATACAAGCATAAGGACATATCGATGCCAACACCAACTAAAGTAGGGTACAGTAAAACAACACAGCCACGAAGGCAAGCAGATCTTTTGCCAGACCCAAGGGAATTAGTTTGAAAAATATGTAGGTTATCCCAATTTGACGCATTGTAACGTGATCATTGCAGTGTTAGGATGCCAAAATATAAGAAACTGGCACAGGATATGCACATTTTTGACAGTGCAGTAGCCAGAGCATGCAGCTCCCCCAGGACTGCATGCAGAAATATCTGCCCACAGAGAGAAGCACGAGATGGAACTTAACTTTCTAGAGCAGTGGTCACCAACCAGTTGATTGCAATCTCCAAGGCATTCCTAGTAGATCGCCAAACATTTCTGCAAAAAACCCAACTATAAAGCCTATTAATTTTTGTTTTGTTGTCTCGGGCTGTTTGCGGTATGTGCACACAATACAGCTGCAGCTGCCCTGCGAGCCGGGTAGGTGAACTGTTGCCATTTTGAACCATTTCATGTGTCAAAGTACAAACTCTGCCTTCCTGGCGGGCCCAGAGAGCAAATCAAGTGCACTATAGGCCTAACGCTGGCCAATCGGATGGCTCAGATGACCATGTCTGCAGAGACGTAGCAGGCATAAAAGAAAGCTACAGCAAAGTTGATACTATAAGAATTCAAAATGTTTAAAACCATGACTAGAGAGAAACTATCAACGAATACAGCAAAGAGCTGCTGTTTTCATGAGTGAGTTCATGTTCAAGTTCTTACTCTGCACTATCAACATGTTGTATTTAACACTTTTAAGCCATAAAATTCAATTATTCCTATTTCCACTCAGCGCTACAACAAGTACTGCAGCAGTAGTGAATGAGTAGGAAAATTGATCTATGGCACTTTGGCACTTTTTGGATAGTGGAGGAAAGGGAAAGCGAAGGGATGTTGAGAGTAGAGGTCGACCGATTAATCGGAATGGCCGATTAATTAGGGCCGACTTCAAGTTTTCATAACAATCGGGAAATCTGTATTTTTGGGCGCCGATTTGCAGTTTTTTTATTTTTATATATACCTTTATTTAACTAGGCAAGTCAGTTAAGAACACATTCTTATTTTCAATGACGGCCTAGGAACGGTGGGTTAACTTCCTTGTTCAGGGGCAGAACGATAGATTTTCACCTTGTCAGCTCAGGGGATCCAATCTTGCAACCTTACAGTTACCTAGTCCAACGCAATAACGACCTGCCTCTCTCGTTGCACTCCAACAGGAGACTGCCTGTTACGCGAATGCAGTAAGCCAAGGTAAGTTGCTAGCTAGCATTAAACTTATCTTAGAAAAAACAATCAATCATAACCACTAGTTTACACATGGTTGATGATATTACTAGATATTATCTAGCGTGTCCTGCGTTGCATATAATCTGACTGAGCATACAAGTATCTAAGTATCTGACTGAGCGGTGGTAGGCGGTAGGCAGAAGCAGGCGCGTAAACATTCATTCAAACAGCACTTTCGTGCATTTTGCCAGCAGCTCTTCATTGTGCGTCAAGCATTGTGCTGTTTATGACTTCAAGCCTATCAACTCCCGAGATGAGGCTGGTGTAACCGAAGTGAAATGGCTAGCTAGTTAACACGTGCTAATAGCGTTTCAAACGTCACTCGCTCTGAGCCTTCTAGTAGTTGTTCCCCTTGCTCTGCATGGGTAACGCTGCTTCGATGGTGGCTGTTGTCGTTGTGTTGCTGGTTCGAGCCCAGGGAGGAGCGAGGAGAGGGACGGAAGCTATACTGTTACACTTGCAATAAAGTGCCTATAAGAACATCCAATAGTCAAAGGTTAATGAAATACAAATGGTATAGAGGGAAATAGTCCTATAATTCCTATAACAACTAAAACCTAAAACTTCTTACCTGGGAATATTGAAGACTCATGTTAAAAGGAACCACCAGCTTTCATATGTTCTCATGTTCTGAGCAAGGAACTGAAACGTTAGCTTTCTTACATAGCACATATTGCACTTTTACTTTCTTCTTCAACACTTTGTTTTTGCATTATTTAAACCAAATTGAACATGTTTCATTATTTACTTGATGCTAAATTGATTTTATTGATGTATTATGTTAAAACAAGTGTTCATTCAGTATTGTTGTAATTGTCATTATTACAAATAAATAAATAAATAAAAATCTGCATTTTTTGGTCCTCCAATAATCGGTATCGGCGTTGAAAAATCATAATCGGTCGACCTCTAGTTTTAGAGGCAGACCCTCAGTTTGCTGCTCTCTGCCTCCACTGAGACTGACCAGATTGCAGCCACCATCAGCTCAGTAAAATAAAAAGCTAATTATTTAAATGTATGCTCACTCAGCTGTGCTTTAAAAGTAATCTATTACCGACCGATGTGATCATGTAGCCTACCTAAATTTTTAACATAGATATATATATTTTTAATGGCCCCAACAAGAACAATGCACTGGCAGGGAAATTCAAGCAAAGCCAATATGTGGTGATAATGTATTTGGCCTATAGCTTACGGCACAAGCCTCATTGCTACAGTACTGTTTTTAAATCAGTTAATTTTGCAAGGGTTTACATTTAAGTCATGTTAGATCTCAGGTTGCATTTTGACTCAAAGTGATCTTGACTCAGAAAAGGTTGGTGACCACTGTTCTAGAGTTTTCCCTGTTAACACTATCAACATTGCCCTTTACTGTGGCAAATGTGTTCAAATCAATGCAATAGCCAATTTCAATTCAACATACCGAAACAAAACAAACTATGCAAGAGATTTTGTTGTAGGCAAAATGCATCGGAGTAGGATTCTATTGCATTGACACACACTACTCTGCCCGTACTCTACACAGACCGGTACGGCATAAACAATCAGAGCTGCAGTAGGCCTATACGCAATTAGACCATTGACATATGGATCTGTGCCATTTACTTTGAACTGGACTGTGTTTGCAGCATGAGCGGTCGTGAATAGATGCGCTTGTTTTGAGATCAAAGCTAGATCTGCATGTAGCCACATTTTGTTCATATCCTTTGCTAGTTAGTGAGTTATTAGCTCAGTCATTTGTAGTCAGCAATAGGGGAGTGACTGCTTCCTACAAGAGAACAAAACGTGTACATTTCTAGACATCTTTGAAACCTGAGTCAGGTAGAGCTTTATTTATGTCTTAAAGGGGCACTATTGTATTTTGAGACAGGCTTGAATCAGCTAAGTAGCCAATAGGCAGAGGGTAGCATAACTTGTCTGATGATCTGTAATAATGGTATGGGAATAATAATGCATTTTGTAAAGTGGTTTCTTGGATCAAACACAATATTTTCAGTCACCTCCTTGTCTGAAGCACAAGTTGATAAACAGGTTAATGTATATTTATTTTCAAAAGTCTCATGGAATGAAGGCCTACAATGAACACCAGACATTGGCTGCTACTGTAGGCTGAACGATAGAACAGCTATTTCCATGTTAAAATGTTATGGGATGCATTTTCTCCATTGTTTTGATGGTAGGCCACTCTGGTAGGACTACATTATGATCAAATAGCCATAGTAGCCTACATTGCCACTGTTAAAATTGTAATTTAAAGCAGGTACAGCAGTGTTCACAGTAAACACGTATGGGAAGTTGCACAGAATTCTCAAGAAATTTTCACAAAGTTCAAGAAATTTGCTCAGAGCTTAAAAACATTTTAGGGAGCATTGCTGAAGACCACAACATAATCACTGACATTTTCTATTCTAAATACTCTATGTATTCACTGGCAACAGCGGCCAAAATTACACACTGGAAGACCAACAGATTATAAGGGTGACGTCAGTCACAGGCATAAACTGGACAGGACACCAACTCAACCCCATCCTGTCTTGGGTTTCAGACAAGCTAAGCAATAAGCCAACTAATCTGAATACATTCATTGCATATGGTGAGGTTAATAGTTAGTGGTGTGGTGCTGCCAGCAATACAGTTAAAGTTGTAGCCCATTAGATGTAACATGCCAAGTAATGAGTGAACTAGTTGGCATAACTGGTAAATCCGACATCAGCAGAACAAAAGCAAAACACATACCCAGCAATGTCGAGCAACTGAGACGGGAATCCGCTGACCTTATATGTACCCTACTAGTAGCGAATACATTGTGGGTGCAGGATTCACCAACAAGCGGCGTAGCTAGCTACAATAGCTAACTAGCTGCAAACGATACATGTAGTTAGCGCTAACATTACACATATTATTCTCAACTCGCCCGAACATTCGGGTATGGTATGTAGTTCCATGGATGGTGGCTACAGTACAGTAGAACCCATGTTTCCTACGTACGAGCTCTGACTTTGCTGATAGCTACAATGAGGAAAATGTTAGTATGACTGTGATGCGTTTGTCCCACCTAGCAAGCTAACTTAACATGAATGCACTAACTGTAAATCGCTCTGAATTAGACCGTCTGTTAAATGTACATTGTCATTGTTGTCATTGTCAGCAACAACAATGTGACAGCTAGCCAGCCAACTAATGTTAGCTAGCCAGCCAACTAATGTTAGCTAGCTCGATGTAGTTAGCTCATTTCCCCAAGGTCACTCGGTTCACTTTGTCAAAATGACTAATATTATTTTGTATCCACTAAGCACGTGCTTAGAATTGGTAGTTGTGGGTTCAATCCATTGCTCGCTAGCCAAGACGAGCTCGAGAGCAATGCAACTCGTCGAACACTGGACTATCAAGTTGCAGCTAACTAGCCTAGCTAGCATACCTTTGAACCTATTACAGATTCCTGATTCATTTCAAAATGTGTTATTAAGGTGCACAATTATTCTCGTGATATTATTTATACTATATTGTGTTTAGTTGCTAAATATTTGATTAACATTACCTGGAAATCACGTTCTTCGTTGAACCTAGAAAATCTGTCAGCCATTTTCTGTACGCAGCAGCTTCTTTCGTCTCTCTGAATGCTGGACTTGGATACGCCTACTGAGTTACCAACAAAGCAACTGTCCAATTGTAACTCGCAAATGCTTTGATTGACATATACTTTGAAACAATGTAGCACATTTGTAAAATAGTGTAACTTGTTGTTATTAAGTGTGCCCAAGCATAATAGCTGGTTCATAAACAAGCAACGGCCACCCTCATATGACAATCTAGGTCATTTAGTTTAGACTACATTTATACCCCACATAAATGCCCACTCATGTACACTTTGTTAGATTAGAAATATTATTATTTACTTTCAGCTGTCGAAAGAGAGCAGTAAGCTATACATTACATTATTACTTTGTTATTACAGCTCAATGGGAGACAATGCATTTCCACAAGCTCTACCTGGATAACAATTAAGCTAGGTTCCCATGCCATCTCGTGGCCATACATTGAATAGCGCCAAGGCCACACAGATCAAACAGCATTTAATTGTCACATGCTTCAAAAACAACAGGTGTAGCCTAACAGTGAAATACTTACAAAAAAAAACACCACATGATGAATAAATACGCAATGATACAGAAGCTCGGATATATCTATTAGGTACCATTACCGAGTCAATGTGCAGGGGTATGAGGAAATTGAGGTAGATATGTACATATAGTTGTGTGTACGTGTTATGTGTGAGTGAGCGGTGATGCAGACAGTCAACATGCTCTCAGTGGTGCAGCTGTAGAACTTTTTGAGGATCTGAGGATGTCAAATCTTTTCAGACTCCTGAGGTAGAAGAGGCGTTGTCATGCCCTCTTCGACTGTGTTTGGACCATGATAGGTCCATACTGATGTGGACACTGAGGAACTTCAAGCTCTCGGCCTGTTCCACTACAGCCCCATCGATGTGAATGAGGCGTGTTCGGCCCTCCATTTCCTGAAGTCCACGATAAACTCCTTTGTCTTGCCCACGTTGAGGGAGAGGTTGTCGTCCTGGCACCACTCTGCCAGGTCTCTGACCTCCTCAACATAGACAGAGAAAAAAGCTGAGAAAATATGTTTTTACTTTAAACCCAGCATGACAATTACTAATCTCAACTATTTTCTGCTGTACAATGGACAGCCACATCATATTTAGCTTACATTGATTGGAGTGTATTGTTTTTGGTATCTTTTAGTTGTCACAGCCATTTTGCACATAGATGATTTTATTATGTTGAAATGTTAAAGTTGAAATGGTGCTAGAATAGTGGAGGCAGCTCCTGAATTCTTTGCGACTTAAATGTGGTAGCCTAACTCTCCATGGTTCTAAAATCAATAGTTGTTTTGTAGTCCGAAAATGTCAGAAACATTAACTTGCATGTTGTAGGTCATGTAACTGTTTGTTACATGCAATATGCTTTGTGGACTTCACCTGACAGTGATGATGAAACACGTGGTTGATTTTATTCTGCCACTGCGCCATTTTACCCCTTGATCACACCAACAGTGTCATTGCGCAAATTGGTACGCAGCATCCTCTGAATATGTGTGCAACAAAAGTTCAACATTCACCTTCTGCTACCATTTCTGTTAAGTTACACTTCGATCACACCGACAGCATCATTGCATTTTGGTACCCCAGAATTACATTAATTTCCAATTAAATGCTGTTTGCCTTGAAGCATTGCGTTGCATAGGCAGTTATAGTGCGTTTGGTGTGGTGCATAAGTTGGAATCTATGTGTCAAACTGTATACATAGACGGTTTGACAGAAATGGTAGCAGAAGGTGAATGTTGAACTTTTGTTACATACATATCCAGATGATGCTGCATACTATTTTGCGCAATGATGCTGTCGGTGTGTTCAAAGCATTATACACATACAGTTTGACACATATGTTTGATAAATCCAACATATGCACCACACAGAACACACTGCAACTGCCTCTCCAACACAATGCTGCAAGGCAAATTAAGCATTCCACTGGAAACGAATGTACTTCTGGTGTACCAAAATGCAAAGATGCTGTCGATGTGATCGATGCGTTAGCATCATTGCATTTTGGTACACCAGAAGTACATTCATTTCCAAAAGAACGCTGCGTTTGGCTTGCAGCATTGCCCTGCAGAGGCCGTTGCAGTGTGTTCTGTGTTGTTGGATTTATCGAATGTATGCATCAAACTGTATGGTAGTGGGCTTGACAGAAATGTTAGCAGAAGGTGAATGTTGAACTTTTATTGGACACATATCCAGATGCTGCGTACCATTTTCCGTAATGAACCTGTAGGTGTGATCAAGGCATTAGGCCTATATACAGTTGAAGTCGGAAGTTTACATAAACTTAGGTTTGAGTCATTAAAACTCATTTGTCAACCACTCCACGAATAACTTGTTAACAAACTATAGTTTTGGCAAGTCGTTTAGGACATCTACTTTGTGCATGACACAAGTAATTTTTCCAACAATTCTTTACAAACAGATTATTTCACTTATAATTCACTGTATCACAATTCCAGTGGGTCAGAAGCTTACATACACAAAGTTGACTGTGCCTTTAAACAGCTTGGAAAATTCCATAAAATTATTTCATGGCTTTAGAAGCTTCTGATAGGCTAATTGACATCATTTGAATCAATTGGAGGTGTACCTGTGGATGTATTTCAAGTCCTACCTTCAAACTCAATGCCTCTTTTCTTGACATCATGGGAAAATCAAAAGAAATCAGCCCAAAATTGTAGACCTCCACAAGTCTGGTTCATCCTTGGGTGCAATTTCCAAACGCCTTAAGGTACCACATTCATCTGTACAAACAATAGTATGCAAGTATAAACACCATGGGACCACGGAGCCGTCATACCGCTCAGGAAGGAGACACGTTCTGTCTCCTAGAGATGAACGTACTTTGGTGCGAAAACTGCAAATCAATCCCAGAACAACAGCAAAGGACCTTGTGAAGATGCTGGAGGAAACAGGTACAAAAGTATCTCTATCCACAGTAAAACGAGTGCTATATCAACATAACTGGAAAGGCAGCTCAGCAAGGAAGAAGCCACTGCTCCAAAACCGAAATAAAAAAGCCAGACTACGGTTTGCAACTGCACATGGGGACAAAGATCATACTTTTTGGAGAAATGTCCTCTGGTCTGATGAAACAAAAATAGAACTGTTTGGCCATAATGACCATCGTTATGTTTGGAGGAAAAAGGGGGAGGCTTGCAAGCCTAGGAACACCATCCCAACCGTGAAACACGGGGGTGGCAGCATCATGTTGTTGGGATGCTTTGTTGCAGGAGGGACTGGTGCACTTCACAAAATAGATGACATCATGAGGGAGGAAAATGATGTGGATATATTGAAGCAACATCTCAGACCTCAGTCAGGAAGTTATAGCTTGGTCGCAAATGGGTCTTCCATTTGATTCCATTTGATCCAGACTCTAAGCACACTTCCGAAGTTGTGGCAAAATGGCTTAAGGACAACAAAGTCAAGGTATTGGAATGGCCATCACAAAGCTCTGACCTCAATCCTATACAAAATTTGTGGGCAAAACTGAAATAGCGTGTGCGAGCAAGGAGGCCTACAAACCTGACTCAGTTACACTAGCTCTGTCATCAGGAATGGGTCACAATACACCCAACTTATTGTGGGAAGCTTGTGGAAGGCTACCCGAAACCTTTGACCCAAGTTAAACAATTTAAAGGCAATGCTACCAAAAACTAATTGAGTGTATGTAAACTTCTTACCACTGGGAATGTGATGAAAGAAATAAAAGCTGAAATAAATCATTCTCTCTACTATTATTCTGACATTTCACATTATTAAAATAAAGTGGTGATCCTAACTAACCTAAGACAGGGGATTTTTACTTGGATAAAATGTCAGGAATTGTGAAAAACTGAATTGAAATGTATTTGGCTAAGGTGTATGTAAACTTCCGACTTCAACTGTATAATGGTGGCATGGCATATGACAGGGATCATCTACTAGATTCAGCCTCGGGATGATTTTTTCTTGAGAGGATGGTCGGGAGGCTAAACATAACTACAAATAATTTGTAGACTGCAAATTGACTGCAAGAAGCCCTCAAAAATATGTTTGACTAAAACATGATCATTTCAAACCTTTTTTACATTTGTATATGATCACATCGTGTCTCTCTATTACACGTGGACATACTTTGGAACAGATTTATTCATTGAAAATCACTTGTTTTTTTTTACAGTATTTTATGTCCAACAATGAAAATTCCACCCACCAGAAAATGTATAAATATGTACAGTACAAGTCAAAAGTTTGGACACACCTACTCATTCAACAGTTTTTCTTTATTTTTACTATTTTCTACATTGTAGAATAATAGTGAAGAAATCAAAACTATGAAATAACACATATGCTATCATGTAGTAACAAAAATAGTGTTAAATCAAAATACATTTTATATTTGAGATTCTTCAAAGTAGCAACCCTTTGCCTTGATGACAGCTTTGCACACTCTTGGCATTCTCTCAACCAGTTTAACCTGGAATGCTTTTCCAACAGTCTTGAAAGAATTCCCACACATGCTGAGCACTTGTTGGCTGCTTTTCCTTCACTCTGCGGTCCAACTTATCCCAAACCATCTCAATTGGGTTGAGGTCGGGTGATTGTGGAGGCCAGGTCATCTGATGCAGCACTACTTCTTGGCCAAATAGCTCTTACAGAGCCTGGAGGTGTGTTGGGGCATTGTCCTGTTGAAAAACAAATGATAGTCCCAATCAGCGCGAACCAGATAGGATGGCGTATAACTGCAGAATGCTGTGGTTGCCATGCTGGTTAAGTGTGCCTTGAATTCTAAATAAATCACTGACAGTGTCACCAGCAAAGCACACCCACACCATCACACCTCCATGCTTCACGGTGGGAACCACAGATGCAGAGATCATCCGTTCACCTACTCTGCGTCTCACAAAGACACGGCGGTTGGAACCAAAAATCTCAAATTTGGACTCATCAGACCAATGGACAGATTTCCACCGGTCTAATGTCAATTGCTCATGTTTCTTGGCCCAAGCAAGTCTCTTCTTATTATTGGTGTCCTTTAGTAGTGGTTTCTTTGCAGCAATTTGACCATGAAGGCCTGATTCACGCAATATCCTCTGAACAGTTGATGTTGAGTTGTGTCTGTTACTTGAACTCTGTGAAGCATTTATTTGGGCTGCAATTTCTGAGGCTGGTAACTCTAATGAGCTTATCCTCTGCAGCAGAGGTAACTCTGGGTCTTCCTTTCCTGTGGCGGTTCTCATGAGAGCCAGTTTCATCATAGTGCTTAATGGTTTTTGCGACTGCACTTAAAGAAACTTTCAAAGTTCTTGAAATGTTCTGCATTGACTGACCTTCATGTCTTAACGTAATCATGGACTTTAGTGTCTCTGTGATTATTTGAGCTGTTCTTGCCATAATATGGACTTGGTATTTTACCAAATTGGGCTATTTTCTGTATACCACCCCTACCTTGTCACAACACAACTGATTGGCTCAAATGCAAAAAGAAGGAAAGAAATTCCACAAATGTTTTACTTTTAACAAGGCACACCTATTAATTGAAATGCATTCCAGGTAACTACCTCCTGAAGCTGGTTGAGAGAATGCCAAGAGTGTGCAAAGCTGTCATCAAGGCAAAGGGTGGCTACTTTGAAGAATCTCAAATATAAATTATATTTTGATTTGTTGAACACTTTTTTGGTTACTACATGATTCCATATGTGTTATTTCATAGTGTTGATGTCTTCACTATTATTCTACAATGTAGAAAATAGTAAAAATAAAGAAAAACCCTGGAATGAGTAGGTGTGTCCAAACTTTTGACTGGTACTGTGTATTTTTAGATTTTTTTTGCTCAGAAAACTTGGGGGGATAAAACTGGACCGCCGGGGAACCATGGCATATGAACTAACAGGATATTACTTATCGTAAAAGTAGGGGTGTTAACCCCGGTGTCCTGGCTAAATTCCCAATCTGGCCCTCAAACCATCATGGTCACCTAATAATCCCCAGTTTACAATTGGCTCATTCATCCCCCTCCTCTCCCCTGTAACTATTCCCCAGGTCATTGCTGCAAATGAGAACGTGTTCTCAGTCAACTTACCTGGTAAAATAACGGTAAAATAAATAAATAAATAAATAGAGCAAACGCAATTATCACAACACATAGGTTGTAATATGGCTATTTTTTCCTGGCTTGGCTTCCCCAGTGATTTTACCCACTCACCGCTACTGGTAGGCCTACATGCTTCCCCTTCGCTTTATATACACTTCTCATACGTGGGTGCCACCAAGCATGTCATAGAAACCTCCACGAGCGCTTGGATTAGCCTTGGCAGCCGCTAGTGGTCGCTATGGATCCTCACTATCCATAGCGTCCAGGTTCGATATAACTTAGTTGAGAAAAGTTGTGCCTACATTGTGATAACATTTAGACTGCGTTTAGACAGGCAGCCCAATTCTGATTTTTTTCAATCGGATTGGATTTGAAAAAAATCGGATGAGAAAAGATGTGATTGGTGAGAAAATACATATGAGTGGAAAAAAATATCAGAATTGGGCTACCTGTTTAAACGCAGCCTTGATGTTTACTAAAGTAATTGTACACAAGAACCACACACATCCTCCATTCAAACCTAACTTCGAAAACGATCATGTACTTTCGATTTTCAGATCTACACCCCTCCGATGACGCAATCCTAATTTTCAACGTTGAACATTTTTAGCGAACTGTGTAGATGCTGAAAACAGCCGACGCCTTTTATCATTGTAAAAACAACAGACCTGAACTAAGGTAAGTCAATATGAACTATAAAGATATCAGAATTGAATATGATTAATATGTTTCTTAGTGAAAGGGTTGAAGTACATTTGAAATGGCGGAGGAAAAGGAGGTGAAGTGAAGTCGCTTCAACATTTTTCTCGACCATAGTATAATGATAATTTTTAATGAAACGACTTAACGTTAATTACTTAATAACTTCTTAGTTGTTACATTTAAGATAACAAATGACCCGTGTAGATGTTATGCACGAAGTTGCCACATAGGCTATTACAGTAGATATTGCCAGATATCACAGTACAGTAGACGGCCTGTTGACGATAATATCTTCTGACCGGCGGCTTTGTTAAGAGTCGCCAACGCTTGCTGCAAACATGAACACGTATCGCTTGCAGAACGTTTTTTTTAAACATAAGGAACGTATCTTCCAGATCAGAGAGAAATAACCTTTTGTTTTCATAAAACAAAAGTTTAAATTACTACACACCTTTCAATTACTACACGCCTAAATATATCTCCAATATACATCGCTTGTTTATGGAAGACATAGGTGGCCACCTGTGCTAATTAGCTATCTAATGCGCTCCGAACACGTGTGTAAGTGTAACTGGGGAGGAAGTGTAGTTCCTCAACTGGAGGCTTGCACAGCTTGTGGATCTGTGCAAAACTCTACAGTAAGTGTATCTGTTTTATTTGAAGGATTCTTTATCGCTGATATTAAAGACAAGGGGCATATCAAATCAAATTTTATTTGTCACATACACAGGGTTAGCAGATGTTAATACAAGTGTAGCGAAATGCTTGTGCTTCTAGTTCCGACAATGCAGTGATATCCAACCAGTAATCTAACCTAACAATTTCACAACAATTACCTTATACACACAAGTGTAAAGGAATGAATAAGAATATGTACATTAAAAAAATGAATGAGTGATGGTATAGAACGGTATAGGCAAGATGCAGTGGATGGTATAGAGTACAGTATATCATCTTGCCTATGCCGTTCATCTTGCCTATGCCGTTCTATAGCAACACTCATTCATATATATTTTTTTACCTTACCATATATACTATATACATATGAGATGAGTAATGTAGGATATGTAAACATATAAAAGTGGCTAGTGATACATTACATCAACATGGCAAGATGCAGTAGATGGTATAGAGTACAGTATATACATATGAGATGAGTAATGTAGGGTATGTAAACATTATATGAAGTGGCATTGTTTAAAGTGGCTAGTGATACATTTATTACATCAATTTTTAACGTTTAACATTTTTAACATATCAACATATGTTTTGAAAACCGGTTGGGAAGTCATGATTGCTGACTTTTTTAAACTTTAAAACACAGCATCGGAATTGTATACTGAACAAAAATATAAACGCCACATGCAACAATTTCAAAGATTTTACTGAGTTACAGTTTATTTGAGGAAATAGTCAATTTAAATAAATTCCTTAGGCACTAATCTATGGATTTCACATGACTGGGAATACAGATTTGCATCAGTTGGTCACAAGTAGGGGTTTGGAACACAAAACCAGTCAGTGTCTGGTGTGCCCACCATTTGCCTCATGCAGCACGACACATCTCCTTCACATAGAGTTGATCAGGCTGCTGATTGTGGGCTGTGGAATGTTGTCCCACTCCTCTTCAATGGCTGTGTGAAGTTGCTGGATATTGTCCGGAACTGGAACACGCTGTCGTACACGTCGACCCAGAGCATCCCAAACATGCTCAATGGGTGACATGTCTGGTGAGTATGCAGGCCATGGAAGAACTGGGACATTTTCAGCTTCCAGGAATTGTGTACAGATCCTTGTGACATTGGGCTGTGCATTATCATGCTGATACATGAGGTGATGGCGGCGAATGAATGGCACGACAATGGGCCTCAGGACCTCGTCACAGTATCTCTTCACGGTATCTCTGTGCATTCAAATTGCCATAGATAAAATGCAATTGTGTTCTTTGTCCGTAGTTTATGACTGCCCATAACATAACCCCACCGCCACCATTTGTCAATCTGTTCACGAGGTTGACATCAGCAAACTACTCGCCCACACGACGTCATACACGTGGTCTGCGGTTATGAGGCCGGTTGGACATACTGCCTAATTCTCTAAAATTATGTTGGAGGCAGCTTATGGTCGAGAAATCAACATTCAATTATCTGGCAACAGCTCTGGTTGACAGTGCTGCAGTTAGAATTGCACGCTCCCTCAAAACTTGTGTTTTTCATGCTAGCAGTTTAATTTGGTCTAGTAGGCTATTTTTGGACAAGTTGCTGAATTTGATAAGCCAATTGGCCTATCAACCCTCTACCAGTTGTCTGTACAGGGTCTGCTGTCACTCTTCCAGTATGCAATATATAGGCTTGGGCAGTATACTGACCACACCCTCCTACCTTGCTCCTGGCCTGCCCTGCCTCTTCCACCAATCCAATTGTTTCTTATGGACAGAAAAGAGCAGAAGCTCTGAGCTGTCCCATCAGGTCCATTGTCTACTACTACTACCGTATATACCAATACAGCAGATAAATTGAGTCTCATGCTTTTAACGCTCTTAGGTGTTGTCAAAATTAACCCACTATGCTGTTTACTTTCTGCATCTAAGTACGTTATATCGCAGATTCTACTTTTATAAACACCTGCAGTCAACTTGTGCAATTCTCCTGCAATAAAGCAGATCGCGTTCTTCATTTCACCTCTCACATTATTTTACATTATGAAGCTCACTGGTAGTCCCCAGTCACATGTTGTTATTACATGCACACAACGACGAGAGACCGAAGTCTTTTGAGTCACTCACTGTTGTGCAGCATACACAATAGCATAGTTACAGTTTGAATTCACAACTAAATGTTTGCAGCTAGATATAACTATTAAGTTAACTGTCTAAAATGTGCTAAATGCTCTGAAGTTGTGCATTTGGTTTGCTGACATAGTAGCTAGTTATTTATCAAGCGTCACTCCATTGATCTTCGTGGGTGGAGTGGGATTTTTGGAATAGCGAAAACCTTTTTGTAATATGATTTCCTTGCCGGGCACACTCTCATTCACAAGGGGGTGATAGCAACGTTTTTTCATTTTGTGACTTTCCTTGGTAGTAGTAGCTAGCTGGCAGCCACTGAGATATAATAAGAACTGGAGACTGCATCCAAGATGTCCAACCGTTGTTTTCAAGGTAGATCTACTCACGTTTACTTACGCCGATTCGTGGACCATGGATACCTCGGTTGCATCCTATTTATACAGCCAACATCTCCTACGCACAGGGAGCAGCCACAACGTCATCTAAAAACATGGCAGACATTGGATGAAAATAACATTTTAATATCTTCGGCTGTGAGTGATGGAAAAAAATCAGCCTCAACTACAATTATTTGTGCACAAAGTTGAAGACTGAAGTGTCTTATTAGGAATTTTCTAAGCTGACTTCTCTATATAGCCGTCTATGGAAATTCTCTTTCTAGGCCAGGCATCAGTTCAGCATCATCACATTTTTTAACACAAGGCCTGCGCTGGTAAGAAATATGCGCATATTTATCTATAATTTATCATAACCATTACAGATAACAAATCCTAAATGCTAAATTGCCCCATATACAGTACCAATCAAAAGTTTGGACACACCTACTCATTCCAGAGTTTTTCTTTATTTTCTACATTGTAGAATAATAGTGAAGACATTAAAACTATGATATAACACATATGGACTCATGTAGTAACCAAAAAAAGGTTAAACAAATCAAAATATATTTGAGATTCTTCAAAGTAGCCACCCTTTGCCTTGATGACAGCTTTGCACACACTTGGCATTCTCTCAACCAGCTTCATGAGTTAGTCACTAATGCACATTTGTACAACCAGCTTCATGAGGTAGTCACAACTGCACATGTACAAATGGAACACTAGAGTCAAAGCAAATTAACGTTGTCTTCAAGACAAAATAAATAAAGCAATTGGGACAAAATGTAACTGTGATCCCTGGTTAAAGAACAAGCTTTGATGTCCGTTCAAGTACTCAAGTAGCCTATATAGCCTATAGATCAGATTAAGGAGCCAAGCGACAACACTGCCCCCACTGCGGAAGGAATGATACAGCGTGTCTTAATTTTCAGGTAGTAAAAAAGTAAGTAAAATGCCGGAGCCTATTACAAAGAGACGCTCCTTTTGTGCCAAAAAATTATATTGCCACACTCCGAATCGTACGTCTGCGTAGAGCTCGTAGTAAGCTTAAGTGGTGAGCTTTTTGCAATCAAGCTCCTCTTGGTAACAGAAGAGAATCGCCTCCTGGATTAGAGGCTTGGTGTCTAATATATATATATATATATTTTGCGTGCAACAAACAGTGAGTAACATTTTTGAGTTACTTGTATGACCTGGGATGTCTGTCCTCCAAATAGTTTATGTAAAAGGCTTGCATGTTAGCATTTAGCTAGTATTTGCTATGGGATTGTACATGTACTTGTTAGCATTGATAACCTTCTGATTGAAAATAGGGCCCCTTGTGTGTTTTAGTGCTGGTATTACGGGATGGCACAAAGTCGGTATGATGGCACAAGGTCAGTATGGGGGTGGGGGGGGTTATACTTGCCTAACATATGGAATTGTATTAAGATGGTCATACCATGGATCATTTAGCTATTTGATTTAACGACCCTGTAGGTATAAACAAATATATATTTGCAAAGTATTTGATAAAATATAGAATTTGCCCATAGAAGGTCAGTATTCAATGACACGTTCATAAATGGCAAAACAGACAGTCAAAAAATGTATCCTAAGGAATAAGGTTTTGAAGTGTCTGTCCTATATCTATGAAATAGAAGAAAGCTCAGATTTCTTATTTAAAATAAATAAATAATAATAATAATAATTAACACATATTTTACCCATACATTTTTTGAACTGGTACCTTCAGACTAGTCCTGTGACACTTGTGGGGGTCGTAGAACAAAACAGAGAGCAGCATCAGTGACGATTAAAGGTCAGTATGGGGGTGGGGGGGGTTATACTTGCCTAACATATGGAATTGTATTAAGATGGTCATACCATGGATCATTTAGCTATTTGATTTAACGACCCTGTAGGTATAAACAAATATATATTTGCAAAGTATTTGATAAAATATAGAATTTGCCCATAGAGTTACTTGTATGACCTGGGATGTCTGTCCTCCAAATAGTTTATGTAAAAGGCTTGCATGTTAGCATTTAGCTAGTATTTGCTATGGGATTGTACATGTACTTGTTAGCATTGATAACCTTCTGATTGAAAATAGGGCCCCTTGTGTGTTTTAGTGCTGGTATTACGGGATGGCACAAAGTCGGTATGATGGCACAAGGTCAGTATGGGGGTGGGGGGGGTTATACTTGCCTAACATATGGAATTGTATTAAGATGGTCATACCATGGATCATTTAGCTATTTGATTTAACGACCCTGTAGGTATAAACAAATATATATTTGCAAAGTATTTGATAAAATATAGAATTTGCCCATAGAAGGTCAGTATTCAATGACACGTTCATAAATGGCAAAACAGACAGTCAAAAAATGTATCCTAAGGAATAAGGTTTTGAAGTGTCTGTCCTATATCTATGAAATAGAAGAAAGCTCAGATTTCTTATTTAAAATAAATAAATAATAATAATAATAATTAACACATATTTTACCCATACATTTTTTGAACTGGTACCTTCAGACTAGTCCTGTGACACTTGTGGGGGTCGTAGAACAAAACAGAGAGCAGCATCAGTGACGATTAAAAAGTGAGTATACGCAATGCTCACTGAAAAGAATAGTGGGTATACAGCATATAGCCCCCACTACACGACTGGGCTAAAGTCTTCCACTCAGGGACCAGACGCGAACCTGATGAAATGACAAAAGAGAAGCAATGTCCTTCTCAATGTCTATGATGCATTTTTAGCACCAGAGTAAATAGGTGTTGTCTTTCTGGTGTGTGAAGGATGTGTTGCTATGCACAGAGGCCTTCACCCCCTCTGATACCCTGCGTTATTCACTCATTGAGACATTCATTTTGGATTCCCATGAGTTGCTTGCTAGTCACTGAATGAATGCCTCGTAACAGTGCTCTGTGAGGGACTGAGGGGCCCAGAAGTACTGGCAGGTATCCAGGAATGGCGGAGGCGTACTGATGTATTAAATTATCCAGGTCCTGCAGGAGATGGAGCCCTCGGCTGTCCTTACTCAAGCCTCTGGTATTCTGCTAATCTGAGTGGGCGTATATGAGTCAGTGGTCATTGTGTGTCTGTGTGTATCCATCCTGAATCTTTTCAGCAGTTCCATCTGCAGCCGTTCCTCTATTTGTTCCTTTCTTTGTTGTATCCTCTACAGTCTACATTCACTCCCCCAGAATCTAGCTGCCATTTTTGGATCCCCTTTCCACCCCTCCTCCCGTTCTTGTCCTTTCTGCCCCCACATTCTCTCACTCCTCCACCAAGATTCCAACTGTCCCCCACCCCTCTGCTCACTGAGTATCATGCTCATGTTTTTCATGCATGTGTTTTTGATAGGGAGTCGAGAGGTCCTCAAACACAGTTACTTTGTCACATTGACAGTTAGGCAGGGGCCTACATTGTTATAACAAAGTTGTTACATTGCTGTAATAACACAACATAGAGATACAAAAAACGGAATCTGCACAGTTTACCAAATGCTGAGTACAGCTAGGGGAGGACTTACTTTATATATCACAATGACTGGTCCCTATGGTCAGAGTGGTTTTCTGGGCTGTGGAGTGCAGCTCTACAACCACTCATTAGCCTGTAGTTCTCATAGTTTAACCTCTTCAAGAGGTTTTTAAGAGACTGCAAATTACTTGTGAGTGATCCATCAAGGCCAGAGGATGTAGGCTAATCCCAGGATAGAAAATGATCACATTCGCTCTGTTTAAGCAATCACAAGTAAAATAAAGCAAGAGTCAAGGGTGATGATAAATTCATATACTGTAGGCTACTTGCTTTAAGCTGTCACTCACTGCTATGATTTGATACAAGAGTTGGCTGTTTGACATGTCCAAATGTGGTCCCTGAGTTTCCTTGCCCTTTAGTGTCTCTGTTTTGAGTAATGTGTTGTTCCTCTCTCAAAAAAAAGAGGAAACCAAAAAAGGAAGTGAGGTCTTCCCAAACTCAAAAAGGTGACCGACCTTTTCAGTGCTATGAGTTAAAACCTCACAATTCTCACATGTATTCCTCACGGGTCAATCTGATGTTGTTTTATTTATTAAAATTATTATAATAAGAAGGGAAAATAGCAGGGGCTAAAGATCTGGAGTTCAACACCCATAACTAAAAATCATAGGTTATAGATTATACAGACAGAGGGGATTTGATCATTGATTTATGGGAGCACATAACTTTGGCTATATGCAGAACAGAACCAGGGTGTTCCTGTGGACATGATTGATGCGACTACTCTGGCCTGATGGGATCAAGTGGCTTATTCATGCATCATCGTTTGCTTGGTATTAGACCGTGAGTGTGTTTTAAGAGCATATCCCTGAACCCTGACCCCTTTCTGCAGCCCCAACGCAGCACAATGAGAGGCTTTAAGTGCGGCCAAAGAGTATAACATAGTCTAGTACATAACTAACATGTGGCCCCTTGCTTTGGGGAGTTAGATCTTCAGGGTTTGTTGTTTTGGGTCCCAAATGAACATTTAAAGAGTTAGACAGGTTAGATTTGGACACTGTCAGGTGCACTTTTTAATAATGTGCTCTAATTTTCCCATTATTTAGGGAGAGTGAAAATGGGACAGAAAGACACTGAGCATAGGCGAGAGAAAGAGAAAGCACAGAAAGAGCAAGACAGCCCTGCTGCTGCAGGGAAAAGAGGGAGGGGGGATGTGGGGAAGTGAGATGGATTTCCCGTAAATCACCATCAACCAATCACAGCTCCTACCCAGGTTGGCAGTGGGCCAGTGGGATCAAGCGACACCAAGCAACCGAGATGCACAGCAAGATCACAGAGTGAGGTAGAGAGAGAGAGTCGAAAGAGACCTATATTACAGAGAGTGAGTTATCATTTGGAAGGATAGGGGTATTTACTAGCAGAATATTTGACTTCAGTTTAGTTTAGTGAAAAACGGATAACTAGAAGAGACTGCAGACCTGCAATTCAGACCTGCCTCTGTCGGTAGGTCTATGTTTCCTTCCTCAGCGTCTATTTTTCTGTTCAGTTCTTTGTCAACGGGCCTGTTCTTACTTCCGCCCCACTTGATTTCAGTTGGGGTGTGGTGCTGTGTTTTGGAGGAGGGGTACGTGTGCGGAGCTCTTGCTTTAGCAGGAAGTGATGATCAGTGAATGAGAAAGCTAGTGTGCCTGATCAGAGTCTGGGTTAGACAAAGTGTGTGTGGAGGAGGGGAATGAGAGATTGACAGGAAAGTGGAGGAAAATTCACTGAACAGTGTGTGGAGTGTTTTATTTGAATGCTATACAGGTTCTAAGAGATTTCTAACGCCATTTGCATATCCGGGTATAAACATTTACATAGCATTTACCCTGGCATTCAACCTGAGCTTGGCGTGTCATAAAGGGAACAGAGCACCTGTCTAAGGGAAGATCAAACGTGAGGGGTAAAGATAAACTCCTGTGAAGTGCTGGCACACTGATGCAACATGCAGCAACCCGAGCTCTACAGCTCTCCGCTTACAGTGCTCACTAAGCGGGCCTAGTTCCAAAGCCTCTCTGGCCTTTCTTTACTGAATTAAACATGCTCAGATCAGAGGGGTTTTCATTTGAAAGACATACTCCGTGCTTGATGCACACACACAGAGACACACACACACATTATATTCTGTGGAACTGAGGCAGTTCTGTTCCTTGAGCATGCCTTGTAGCAGTCTCTATAACACAACTACTTCCTGGTGTTAACTACACAGTTGTAACTGTCAAAACAAGGCCGTGATCGAGTTTCCTGTTTCATTCTCTCACTGCAAAACGGGAAGTTTCAGCAGAGAAGGAGTTGCGATCAAGTTTCTGTGTCAAGCATATACACTTCCTCCATGTTGAGAAAGTGATATGTTTAAAATAAAATACAATTTTATTGGTCACATGCACCAAATACAACAGGTGTGATCTTTACCGGGAAATACTTACTTACGAGCCCATTCCCAACAATGCAGAGTTAAAAAGTACAACAAATATTTGCTTTGGAACGAGGCGCAATACAAGGCAGCGATAAACAATTACTAGATTGACTTGTTTCACTGCCACACAAAGCCGGCCATTATTCCATTCTTAGCAGGTGCGAAGTTCAGTTGACATGAGGGAGGCTCTTTCCAGAAGTTAACAAGCTATACTGGGGTTTTTAATTACCCAGTCGCTGTCCCTGCAATCACAAGCTTTGCTCCTCTCTTTGCTAATGGCAGGTGTGAGGATCGATTAGATCAGCAAGTTGGTTGTTGTGGAGATGTGCTTCAAATGAAGTGCTGTACACTGAGCTGTTCAAGGACGGACCGTTTTAAATAGTCCAACCAACAGCGAAGTTAGTAAACAGGATAAAACCATGTTTTATTCTGAATTGACATCATTTTCTGTTTCCTTCTCCAGCAGGTGAGAATGGCGGTGAATCAAAGGATCTTTAACTCGACCAGACCATTCTCAGGGTCACCCCAAATAGAGCTGAAGGGGTCTTACCCAAGCCGCCCCAGCCCAGAAGACAGGACGAGTGACGAGGAGGGGAAGGAGAGCGAAGGGGACTTCATGGCTTGTTTAAAACCCAGACTAATTCAAGTCCTAACACAGGGCACAGCAGAACAAGTGGGTGAAGCAGGTCCACTGAACTATCAAAAGAACTCGTTCATAGCCCAGGCTGAATGTGAGTATACTAAGGACGGGCGATACTAGTTTTGATAGAATTATTTACAGAGAGAGAGAGAGAGAATGGCACCAAGCTAACACCTGCTGTCTGTGCTTCCCCAGGTGAAACCCAAGACTCCCAGCAGTTCAGCCCTTCCTGCTCCGAACGCTCCTATGTCGGGTCCCCCAACTGCTTAATCAACCGGTATGACATCACTTATCCCTCCATAACACACTCCAACATTAGCTCTCCTTCCAACTATCTCAATCTTTGGTTTTCTTTAGCTACAAAGCATTAGTAAAACCACTAATGTCTTACAGTTTCGGTTTTCGTGATAGTACTGCATTTACACAGGTATTGCTGTTATGTCTTCCACAGGGACTCATCAGAGCACAACAATGTGGCGAGTTCCACCGCAGCCTCCAACCAGGACAAACCAGGCTCCCCGGCCCACTGCTCACCCAGGAAGAAGCCAAGGAAGAAACAGAAGAGGAAGGAGAAGAAAGAGGAGCAGAGGGAGACAGGGAAGCAGAGACAGAGACGTAGAGTACCTTCTGGTGTCCCTGAGCAGGAGACCCAGACTGGCAGTTCTCCTCAACTGATCCAGACCCAGGTAAGATGAGCACTCCCTGTAACATCCTACCGTCAGACACAAAATGGATGACGTTGAACTCTAGTTGAACTTGAAGTGCCTTTCTTATGATTCATAGTCTGTAGTATGAACCGTAGACAGTCTCATATAGTGTTTGAGCTTCTATCAGCAAACATCCTACCACAAACATTAGCTTTCCAACCAGTAGGAAGGGATTCAGAGAACTCTTGACTGTCTGACAAAGCTTCCTTTCAAGTTGTCCATAGTCTTGAAGCCTCACCCACATAGATAGTTGTCAGTGTCAGTTTTATCACCTGGAGGTGAAAGTTCTTTCCTGGCAGACAGTCACCTTTATTCACCCGGTGGTTGGTTTATCTTTCTCCCCTTTAGGAGGACGCTTCAGAGCCCCTAAGTAACATCAGCACTTCCTACAGTAGCAGTATCCCGAGTTTAGAGGCTCATGACACAAGACGCCCCCCTTACCCCCTCCAGGACTGCAACAGGGGCCCCAGCCATTCCCACCCCTGCTGGGGCCCCCAGGTGTTTAGCCCCTCCTGCAACCTCTCCACCTATGGGCAGGAGAGTGACTCGGACTCTCCTCTCAGCAGTGTGGGAGACTGTTCGTTGGCCCTAGCAGGGCTCAGGGGCAGTGTCAGTCTGGAGGACCGATGCTACGCAGGTCCCTTCTGCAAAGACGTGGAAAGGGATGTCAGGGAGAAGGAGGGAGACGTCTCAGAGACTGACACCAACGAGGGCCTGATCTTCAATGAGGTAACTCTCCAGACTGCAATAGTTGTCGATAAATGCGGTTGTTTACTTGTGCCTTTTTCTGATTCCTCCTTATTCACTCAGCCAATTGTTCTCTCTTATTTCCTTTTAGAATATTCAGCCTGTGAATTATGAGTACAGGGAGGGGAAGGACTACAGCCTCTGCAAGTCTATCAACACAGGGTCATACGGGGAAGTGCACAGTGTGCAAGACAACAGAACACACTTCAGATTTGGCGCCAAAAAGGTACAACAGCACTTACACTCTCTGTTTGTACATATTATATGTGTGTTATCTCTCACTATTGATAACTATTGAACTCTCTCCTCCCTCACCTTCCTCCCAGATTCTCCTGAAGAGTTTTAGTAGTGAGGAAGTGGGTACGTGGAGTGCCCTGAAGTCTCCTCGCGTGGTGGAACTCTTCGGAGTGATCAGAGAGGGGCCCTACGTTGTCCTCTTCATGGACCTCAAAGCTGGTGCGCTATACACTATACTGTACCTCGATCTCAGGCAGTGACCTGGACGCTAGTTATGCGCGGGCAAGCTTTTTGTTCACCTACATCCACCCACAATTGCTAATAACCCATCCGCAACCGCCAGACTATATGTGATAAAGTGACAATCTGAGGCCCGACCCTAACCCGCTAACATAGAAAAATGCTGTAGGCTACAGTCAAAGACAGTGGAATGTTTTTTTGACAGGGGGTGCAGATTTTCTCATGATTTTAGATATGTTTCTGCTTATAATTTTTGGTAGACATTTTGGTAGACTATTTGTTAGTCAACTTGTCTATAATTAAATAGATGCAGCTTTTCTTCTGTCATTTTATGTTCCCCTCAAAGACTATATTATCCCCTGCTCACCAGATTGTCATAAATCAATAGAATGAATGCTTTAATCTAGTTGACATCGGTAAAGTTTTTCTCTGTCATCTTCTTTCATGGAGCAAAGACGTTTAGGGACAAAAAAATAATTAAAGGGGGAATATTTTATGTGGTTGAAATTCTATCAGCTTTTATGATGCTGATAAAGAAGTCGCTCTGGATAAGAGCGTCTGCTAAATGACTTAAATGTAATGTAAATGTAAAGATAGATACCATCTGTAGAGGTACTAACTGAGTATTTGCATTCTCTCAAGATGCTGATAGAAAGAAATCACATTTCTCCACTCCTATACCTGCGTCAGAATTTTGCCTACATTTGGTTAAACTTGTTACTGCAAGAAATCCTTAATTTTGAAGGAGTTAATATTACGCTATGTGAGAGGTTATAGACCTACAGTCAGTGTCCAGATTTCATTTTCCATTTAACCCATCTGAAGAGTAGGCTACAGTTCCCTTGAACTTCCCTATTTGAAGTCCCCGTCTTGTGACTGTTGAATTTGTATAGTGCCTCACAATCATCACACATTTCCCATTTCACCAAATATTTTCCCAACATTACTTTTCTGGCCCTCCTTTCTCTTTATATTCAACATTTCAAAGCTTTTCTCTTGTTGAATAAACTCCTTTTTGCCTCCGTGGATTGACGTAACCTTTTATTTAATTATTTTTTACAAAGTACCCCTTTTTTAATTTAATGACCCTAAACCCGCCCGGTTTATGAGTCAACCAGGGCATCACTACTAGACACCTCTGTTGGAGTTTCTCGAAGGATGCCTCAGATCACCACTATAATTTTGAGGTGATTTTCCATCACCCACTGACCCCTCCTGCCCTCTTCTCTATTATCTGCTTCTAGGCTCTGTGGGTCAGCTTATTAAAGAGAGGGGTCGGCTACCTGAGGACCTGGCCCTACACTACCACTGTCAGGTTCTGGGGGCGCTGGAACACCTGCTGAAGAGACGAGTGCTGCATCTGGACATAAAGGGTAGGCCGAGACATGAGATAATGAAAAACGGCTGACTTATGAACAAAACTACACCAGAAGGTTCATAAAACACACAGTAACTAAATGTCTGGGCACGTAGACTGACTCTGGTGATAGATTTGATTACGGTGTTTGATTACAGTGTTTGATTATGGCAGCTATTAAAACAGTAATTAAAAGACTTGTGTCTTGACAGTTGACACATGTAAAGAGAAATAGAGAAGCAGACGTTCAGGTTATTCATATTTTGTTTCATATTTTGCCTTGGTGAGAGTAAGTTCTTTCTCGGCTGTTTTTGCAGTTGTTATGTGGAACACAAGAGTCGCAGATCGTGTCTTGATCTCCAGCACCTGTGTTGTGAAACCAGAGCACCACAGGCTGAGAACACGCCAAGCCGGGACTTTCCCACAGCGTGACTCACCGCTGCTCTTTAGAGGGCGCATGCGCTCGCCAGCCAGAGAGAAGGAGAGACAGAACTAGAGGAAGAGAGAGAGCGACAGAGCAAAGGACAGAGCAAAGGATAGACAGTCGGAACCACATGGCTCAGTGCTCAGACACCACCTGGTGTCAGATATGCCACACCACAGGCACAGATACAACAGGGAGGTTTTGCCAAGTCACCTGGTGCTTGTCTATTATGCTATAAGCCCCAGATTCATTCCTTCCCCAACAGCTGTTTCTTAATAGCCAACATGACTTGGATTTGACTCTCTTTTCCCCCTGGTTACCAGAACCTTGCCCCGTCTGCATAGCTACAGTGCTGCTAAATATGGCTCTCATCCCAGGATTATAGAACAACAATAACCAAATCCAGTATATAGCCATAGATTAACATGCCTTCCTGTGTGTGTGTGTGTGTGTGTGTGTGTGTGTGTGTGTGTGTGTGTGTGTGTGTGTGTGTGTGTGTGTGTGTGTGTGTGTGTGTGTGTGTGTGTGTGTGTGTGTGTGTGTGTGTGTGTGTGTGTTGCAGCGGACAATGTGTTGCTGTCAGAGGATGGGAGGGACACTTTTCTGTGTGACTTTGGACACTCGGAGAGAATGGACATTGGTGGACAGAGCCTAAGTGCATCCCAAGGAGGTAGCAAAATATGAACTCAAGACCCCACTAGACAAAAAAGAGGGATACACCAAAACAATAAAGTGCTTGACCATGGTTGTCATGTCTGAATGTATACTCTGTGTATGTGTGTGGAAGCAGATCTGAAGGGGACAGAGACACACATGGCCCCGGAGATTGTGAAAGGGGAAACCCGCGGAGCCAAAGCAGACGTGTGGAGCAGCTGCTGCATGTTACTGCACATGCTCAATGGCTGCCAGCCCTGGACACGATACTACTCCCGCCCACTGTACTTCAAGGTATCCTTCAACACAACACCAACCTGTCTTCCTACTTGACATGTGACACATATGTAGCTTTTGATGTTTAAAAAATAATAATTTGGAGCCAATATTAGGCCTCCGATTGGATTGAATCTTCATGTCGTGGCTTGATTGTTCATGTGGCTATGGTTACAGATAGCCAATGAACCACCGCCTCTGAGGGAGATCCCGCCCGATTGCAGTCCCTTCACTGCTGATGTCATAAAGGTGGGACTACAGAAGGAGCCAACCAAGAGGGCCTCCGCCTCGGAGCTCAAGGGAAGAGCAGCCAGAGCTCTGAGAGAAGGTGAGAGTGTAGCACCACCACTGTTCTTAGATCAGTTCTTAGATGTTAAAAACTGTGGCTGTTAACCATGTTCATGTGAATACTGGCTAACAAACCTACTGCTTTTAGATCAGTCCTTAGATGTTATAACTTTGTTATAACTGACTAACAACCCTACTATGTGTCTTTAGTGGGAGGACTCAGCAGCCCCATCAGAGGGTCCTATAAGGAGCACCTACAGATAGATGACAGCCCCGGCCAGTCTAGCCAGCCCTGGCCTCCTTTCAGCAGAGACACCTGCTCTGAGGAGAACCATAAGCTATTGCTGGAATCCATGAACCCAGGGAGCAGGGAGCTGAACAATGATGAGGAGGAAGGCAGTGAGGCAGACACAGAGGAGACAACCTCACCTCCAGACTCACCTCGCTCTCTACTGTCACAACTCCATGAATGGCAAAATCCCAAGATGGCCGACGTCACCTCCAACGTGTCTGAGCTTGAACTGCGCAAACTGGAGAGAGGTAAGGGTTGGTGCAACATTCTGCGTGTTTGCTGTCTGTCAGTCTGTGTATCTTAGTTAATTTTACTTGATGTATATCTGTGTGTGTCTATATCAACTCAAGTCAACTCCTCTGTTCTTACCGCTCCTCTTCTGCTTGTCTGCAGAGTTCTACCTGACCAGTCTGTCTCAGCTGCACTCAGCAGAAACCCAGGAGCAGCTACTGTCCTGCCTGAGCAGCAGTGACTGTTACTCCAACAGGGACTTATGGGACAGAAAGGTAACCCATCATACAAGCCTGCCATACCTGACATGTTAGATAATATGAACAGCTGTAGGGTGTGTAATGTGTTTCTGTGGTTTGGTATCTGGATCTCTCGGTCACATTATCAACCCATTCACGGCTCTCCCTCTATTTTCCGTCTCCCTCCTCCCTGACTACAGGACTCTGGCCGTTGGTCCATCAGCCCAGGTGATGACCTCAGCTCTGGCGTGTTCTCCTACAACAGCCAACCTGACGGACAGATTCTCAGTATGGACTGGCTGGTTCACCAAAGCCACCTGTCTCCACCCCGATGCTTTGAGGGTGAGTGACATCGTTATCTGACCCTGGAAGGTGCTACAACTCAGGATGTTTAGATAAGAGGATCATGTCATATTGTTTCCCACTGGATAGGACCTCATTCCCATAGAGATATAATTCATGCTAAGAAAGCATGTGCAGTGCACTTATGTTGGCTGTTTCTCTGCACTGTGATTGGCTCAGGAGTGGACGTCTGCATCACGGACGTAAATGGGCAAAGCATCCGGATCCGAGAGAAACGCAGGGTGAAGGTGGGCCACATTGCCACGGGGATCAGCGACCAGGTGAGTGAGGACTCATGGTTGACTTTTCAATATGCCTCCCCTGACAACAAGTCATGCACAATCATATTTTCATTTTGATGCTCTTGTCCTTTTCACAGGCGACTACACAGAGTCCTTCATTACACCACAATAACTCTTACACCTGTGTGTCTCTCTCTCCCCCCTAGATCTCTGAGAGGGTGTTCACCATGGAGACTCAGGAGCGGGAGCCAGTGGCCCATGATGAGGAGGTGCAGGACTCTGGCCTCCTGCTCCACTGTGTCCCTGCTCCTGACTACAGCCAGGCCTGGAGATGGAGGGTCAAGGAGGGGGTGCTGGAGACTCGTGGCTGAGACATCAACTCCCCCCATTCATCAGTAGCAGTCTCATCAAGCATCAGGACTGTAGACTCACTCCTGTATGCCTGTCTCAGTCTATCCTGCTTTTTATGAAACTGTGTGTTATGCATAAAGGGACAAATGTCATGGGTTTCTTATAAATGGATATCTCTGTAAATTACAGGAGCACACACATGTGGTGTTTGTGTTTTCTTTAGAGACAATGGTTAATGTGAATAAGCTACAACTGCCTTTTCTCAAAGTAAGGTATGGAAAGTCCAACAGTGCTGTAGACCTAGCATAATTCTATACAGCTGTCCAAAAATGACAGACCTTTTCTGTACTTAGCTAGAGCACACCCAACAACAGCACTGAGCCAATAGGGTATTAACATCTCAACCCTGTGTACCTTACAGTAACATGAAATCATGTCATGAAACAAAAGTTCTACTCTGGAGAATTTCATATCCATTTGTTGATCAATAGGAAAGATTCAATCCAACTACTGCATTACTACTAGACACTCTTTGGATTTACTTCCAGTTGAGAACTTGTGTATAAGCAGGCAATAGTTTAATTCATCTCATTCACACCCCACAATCTTTCCCCAAATATGTCACAGTTTAATAAGGATCGCAATCCATAAAATGTTTTTATTTTATGTTCATATTACAACATACAAAAACAAACTGTCATTGCAAAAAGATTGTTTCAAGGGATAAGAGTTTTACAAAAGATATATAGAAAAAGTGAAAACATTTGAACAATATCAAAGCAATTTATTGTACAAATGAAAAAAGGACAAAGGCACTGACAACTTAAAAGAAATAAGAAAAAGTTCCCTTATTTGTTAACAGTTTAACAAGGTGTATAAAAAGAGCATTTGATTGTGAATGATTATGGTATAGTCTACTTTTAAATAGCCCACCATAGAATACAGTACTTTGAACAGGAGGACAGTGCTGTGTGTGTGCGCAGTAGAATTGCGCACACGCACACACACGTACCTGGAACATCTGTTGATCCTATGATCACACGTAGATGCTCACAGACACACACCCCAAAATGCATACTCTAGCAAAGAGATACCATGAAGACGGCTGGGGAGAATGATCAGATAGGAAAAAGGAGAGACTCAATGGGAGAAGTGCAACAGAAATAAAGCACAGCAGGAAAGCATAGGAGATTCTCATGGCTAACCTGAGGGGGGGAAATGATTTAATGTCATCAGTTCATGTCATAAGACTTAAGTAACAAAATGTCATGCAGCGACTTGTTTGTTTGTAAGAAATAAAAAAATAAATTAATTAAAAGATGTGCCCTGGCCGAGTCTATAGATCTCTTTCCATCCTTCTCTCCTGTATGTGCGGTCAAGAGCCGCTCACATTTTCAGCGGTGTTGGGAACAGAGGCAAGAAGAACTTTGAATCTGGCTCGATCCTTTGCCATGGATGGAGGGCAGGAAAGAGGAGTGGTTGATCAGGTCCAAACGTTGCCGTTTTTCCATTCCCAACTCTATTTTTCCTCACCTTTTCCTTCCCCAGAAACAGTTCACATTTACCCTCGCATCAGGTCTGTCTCTACTACCCAGTTCTCCTCCCAGTCTTATGTCCCTCCCTCTTTGTCCTTTCTTCTCTCAGGCTCTCCTGCCCCTCACATCCTGCGGATGACCAACACAGTGGTAAGAACTCCAGCGAGGAACACCCCCACAGTCTGCCAGGTGGGAGTGCCAAAGTAGGAACGGATTCCCTCCTAAGAATTAGGAAGAGACCATTGTCTTCAACCATCACAACTACAATTTCAAAAATACATTTATTAAAAAATACATGTATGAAACCTGTAAGTCAATTTGGGGAAAGCGCATCTACTGATTCCTTACCCAGCCACCCTGCTCCCTAATCCAGTTGATCACATGATCTCGCAGGTAGTCTGTGGCCCAGCTGATAATGGTTCTGATGATGTCGGGGACCTTGGTCAACAGAGCCTGAGGAGAGAAAGACGATGCTGTCTTATTAGACAATGAAGAAGCCAACTCATCCCAAAACGTATAAAATGCAGTTCCATTCCAAGCGTTGCGGTTTTCAAAACAGTGAATCTATTCTGACTGAGATGAGCCCCGGACAAGAGAGTAAGAGATTGAGAGTAAGAGATTGATTGAGAGAGAAAGGAGAGCTAAATAAAACACAACCACTGACAACCCTCACCTTGATGACCAGCCGACAGGCAAAGTAGAAGAGTGCCACCACCCTGCCCCAGTTGAACTTTCCATCAGAGAAGATCTCACAGGCCACACTCATAAAAACCTCCTGGCTGGGCTGGAGTGCAGTATCATTTATCATACTGAAGGGGAAAACACAAGATACTCTGAGTATTGCACAAACTCCAGAGGTCAATTCAAAGTGAATATCGATTCAAGCAAAGAGCTGGAGTCCCTTTCTAAGTCCTTTGTTTAAGATACCTTTGGAGTTGTGTATTGCCATCCAGCTCATCTCCAATCTGCTGCAGGCACTGGGCCAGTTTCTTTTCGTTGTGGTCACACAGCACACTCCCGCCCAACTGGGTCTGTGACACTGACAACTGAGTACTGCTGTCAGCATGGCGACGAACCCGCTCGTAGATGAAACTGCGAAGAGAGGGTCACGGGTAAACAACTAGCTAGTATATGTGATCATTGTCTGATTAATCAGGGTGTAACAAACAATTAATTGGTATACACAGCCTGAAACATTGCAAAATCTTATAAAATGTTCAGCCAGAATGTTGAATAAAAATGTAATTTGAACTTACTCTACTGGTTGTCTGTGCAGTTTGTCCTTCAGACGCTCGAAATTTGAGGCAAAATGTCCACAGGAAAGTATTGTTTACCAGGCTTTTTAGAGAGCTGGTAGGTCAGATGAATGCGAGCAACATCTGATCTGTGGTTCGCTGACGCTTGGCTATTGTTTACATATTGTGCATGTGTTTACGTCGCATTCGTAAGAAGATTGAAAATACACACCAAAAATACAAGCCAACAGAACCATATACCTACCGGCTCAGTACAAAGTCTGGTAAACATTACTTCCCTGTGGATATTTTGTCTCAAATTTCGAGTGGCTGAAGGACAAACCGCACAGACAACCCGTAGTGTAAGGTCAACTGTAATGTTATTCAACATTCTGCCTTGTAAGGAACATTTATGATTTGGACTCCAATGTTTCAGGCTATATGTACCAATTAGATTGTGTATTTCAGCCTGATTAAATCAGACAAATGTGAATAAAGAATAAAGATCAAATTCAGGAGTAAACAAGAAGGTATACCGTACTCACTCTGTCAGTAATCTTTTTCCCAGTTCTAGTACCTGATCAGTTCCATTACCTGAGAACACAAAGAGTGAGAGTACTACCAGAACATAAACCAACGGCAGGTAGAGGCAATTTAAGACAATGCCCATGTCTGGCTAACACTGAACTCTTGAAGTCCTGCTGACTGAGTCACGTAGGTAGCGTCATAAATATATTATGTAATGGGCTAAACATGATTGAAATGTGCCACACAAAGATATTTTTGAACAAGTAGGTACGGAAGTATGCAGGTCTCATGACCAGTTAAGTGTGACATGAATTAATGTGAAAGTTAAAACACCAGCTGGCTCATTTTCAGAAGTAGACTTCTCAGCTGACATTAGTAACAGTTGGGATGGCCCAAGATGTACTACAGGTAGGTTAGTTGCCAATTACGTTTATTTTACCTTTATTTAGCAAATTCTTATTTTCAATGACGGCCTAGGAACAGTGGGTTAACTGCCTTGTTCAGGGGCAGAACGACAGATTTGTCAGCTCGGGGATTCGATCTTGCAACCTTTCGGTTACTAGTCCAACGCTCTAACTACAAGGCTACCCCGTCGCCCCATATGTGGTTGTCCCACCTAGCCATCTTAAGATAAATGCACTAATTGTAAGTCACAATAGACTTATTAAACACAGCTAGCTAGCACCCACATACTAGTCTGACGAATCAGTCTGTAATACACAATTAATAGGTATAAACAGCTTGAAACAAATGCCTGCAAAATCTTGTAAATGTTCCTTGCCAGAATGTTGAATAAAATTACATTTAAACTTACTATACCGATTGTCTGTGTGGTTTGTCCTTCATCTTCATTGAGACAAAATATCCCCAGGAAAGTATTGTTAAACCGACTTTTTAGAGAGCCGGTAGGTATATGGTTCAATACCAAGGTAAAGGTTGTTTTATATAGGATATTCGCTTCTCTCGCCAATAGCTATTGAACCAAGCATGCCATGACAATGAAAATATATTCTAAATCAGGGAAGGATGGAGAACAATCCATAGCTTTTTTTGTGTGAATTTCTCATTTTCTTATCAGATGTCAATCTTCAAAAAGATCTAAGATTAACACACAAAAGGTGTCGATTGTTCTCCATCCTCCCCTGATTCAGAATATAAGGTCACAATACTCCATGTCATGGCATGCTTGGTTCAATAGCTATTGACGAGTGAAACCCGAATATCCAATACAAAACAGAATGTTTGGGGTGTATATGTATATAGCAATTAACGGTTTATTACAGACTATCACATAACGTTACAGGCTTACAAGCTAGCTTGATGAGAAAAGAAAACAAGTTAACTATAATGTAACTTTCTGAGATTGATAGATAGCTAGCTAGCTTAAATAGTTTTGTGTATGGGCATGTTCCAGAGATGGGATGGCTGGGTGTTATGTTAGCTTGTTAACCCGCTGGCTAACTCGACGCGGCTGGGTCCAACCGGCAACAAACCTCAATTCTTTAACAAGTTAACTAAAATAAGTTAACTAAACGGTGACAAATATTTCAAGTTCCGGCTCACGATAATTACGATATCAGTGCCACGGTTCCGTATAGATTGTGCTTATCATAGTTATGTCACTTACCTGGATCGCCTCCTCCCGACGGCGTAGCCATCTTATAACGTTACTAAGATTACTTTGAGTATGCTTCCGCCTGCAGTCATGTGACATATGTTTACAGTAACAGAGGAGTGGCTTCGTGTTGCTTGTTCATGAATGCCAGCTTGTAGGAGCACTACGCAGAGGGCCGATAACATTTATGAGTAGTCAATTTACAAAATACTAAGAGTATATCAAGTTTAATCAGCAATTAATACAAATATTTTGACAAATGTAATCCAAGGTTCCGTTTCTGCCTTGCCCTTTATTAAACGTCATATCCTGACCTTTCTGGCTTCTGTCCGTCGCGCGCATGCTTAGTTCTCTTTACGACTCGGCTGGCAAAGATGGCGGATGCACAAGTACGTTCTGCAAAACAGCGTGGCGAAATTAATGTGCTTCTTTTTGACAGGAAAATAACTAGCATGGCATCGTAGCATACAATAAATAGCTTTTGTTAAGCGAAGATCATGCGATTGAAGTATCTGACTGTAGTTTGGTCCCGCAGTTGTTTCGACTATCGCGTTCCGAGGCCCTGTGCTGTGGAGCGCATTGTCGGAGATCCAGCTAGGCCGTTTGCTAACTAGGCCTTTACAACATTGTGCGTATGCTTAATCTGTAGTTGATAATCGAAGTTTACTGATTTATGGCAGAGTTGTTAGCTAAAACATGTCATTGCTAGATAATGTATGCGCGAGAAGCTAAGTCTTAACGTACTGAAAAAGCTATAGCCGTTAGGTTAGTTTTTACGCTAATTTGGCTGGCTTGCTAGCCAGATCACCCTTTCATTGGCTAAACTCAGCTGTCTACTTTCTCAACTTGTATATTCCAAATGTTATGGCTATTGTTTTAGCTACCTAGTTCATTTGCTCTACTTTTGAGTGCAGCCAGCTCAAACTTTTCTGAACTTTCATAATGGCCAGCTTCATAGGTTGTAAATCTTGCTGGTGCACCCTTTCTGATCTACTGCTTCTCTGTTAAATTAACTTACAATATTTTGTAAACATTAATGCACAGTAGGCATGTCTATTTTTACCTGCAAATGATGTTTTTCTCACGATGGTCTTCCTAGCCTGTGAGGCTCTGACGACACTGCCTAATGGCGATACTGATGCAGTTTACCTTGAAGCTGGGTCTTTTCAGATCCATGATGGAGCAACGGGTTAGTCTGCATATATATTTTTTTTTTGACTTGGGGTTATGTCTTTCCCCACAGACCGAGAGGGCTTATCAGAAGCAGCCAACCATCTTCCAGAACAAGAAGCGTGTTCTGGTTGGTGAAGGTGGCAAGGAGGCCAAGGAGAAGCTCCCACGCTACCACAAGAGCGTTGGTCTAGGCTTCAAAACCCCAAGAGAGGTGAAGTACCCAACGACCTAAACTATCCTAAAACTACAGTTGTGCTCCTTATGGGCAGTATGATACATTTGTTTAATTGTTTTTTGAATACAGCCTTGTCTGTAGTGTCAATTAGCTTGTATGGTTAACCGCTCTTTAAAGCTGCAAATGATGTTTTTCTCACGATGGTCTTCCAAGCCTGAGGCTCTGACGACACTGCCAAATGGCAACACTGATGCAGTTATAGGAGGGCTTTGGCCATCTATACTGAACAAAAAAATACATGTAATGTTTTGCTCCCGTGTTTCATGAGTGGAAATAAAAGACCCCAGAAATGTTCCATAGGCACAAAAATATAATTTTTCTAAAATGTTGTGCACAAATTTGTTTACATCCCTGTTAGTGAAGATATCTCCTTTGCCAATATGATCCATCCACCTGTGGCATATCAAGAAGCTGATCAAAGGCTATGATCACTACACAGGAGCACCATGTGCTGGGCAAGATAAGAGGACCCTCTAAAATGTGCAATTTTGTCACACAACGCAATGCCACAAATGTCTCAAGTTGAGGGAGTGTGCAATTGGCATGCTGACTGCAGGAATGTTCCCCAGAGCTTTTTCCCTAAAATTGACGACAACTCATGAAACAAGAGTATTTCTGTCTAAAGCCCAGTGGGTGGGCCTACGCCCGCCCATGGCCGCTCCCCTGCCCATTCATGTGAAATCCAAAGATTAGGCCCCAATTAATAAAAATGACTGATTTCATTATGAACAGTTACTCGGTTAATTGTTGTATGTTGGTTTTATTTTTCTTCGGCATAGTTTATTCTTTACACGGGTTTGAGAGTTTTGGATAGAGTTGCAGAGAACCTAACATTTTTCCCCCCAACAGGCTATCGATGGTACTTACATTGACAAGAAATGCCCCTTCACTGGGAATGTCTCCATCCGCGGTCGTATCCTCTCCGGTTAGTCTTTAAATTTCCTTGCTGTTCATTGTTTTTGGTTTGGATGTAAAACAGTCATCTTTGGCATTGAGCCCTTTATGACCATTTTCTCACTGAACTACAAATTCTATTTGCTCACGTTGGTCTTCCAAGCCTTTCTTGTTATGACAACGCCTTATGGCATTACTGATGCAATGACTCTAAGACCATGCTCACCCTATTCAACGGTCTACTCCTATCCCTAGATCAGTGCTTAGATGTATTCTAAGATTGACCTGATTCTGCCTTTTCAGGCGTGGTGACCAAGATGAAGATGCAGAGGACCATCGTCATCAGACGTGACTACCTGCATTACATCCGCAAGTACAACCGCTTTGAGAAGAGGCACAAGAACATGTCTGTCCATCTCTCACCTGCCTTCAGGTAAGAGGATCTCTGTCGAGTCTTTTCAACCTCTCTTTGCATGTTTATTTCTTGCCAGGCTGTATCCAATAATTGGCTGATCGTGCCTAGCTAGTGCCTTTCCTACTGCAAGGATGGCTGGAGTTCACTGTTGCACTACAGTTGAAGTTCTATTAAATCAGATTTTGTTGGCTGCAAATGATGTTTTTCTCACGATGGTCTTCCAAGCCCATGTGGCTCTGACGACACTGCCTAATGGCTACACTGATGCAGTTTGGCCTACCTATCACATGAGATGGCAGTGGTTTCCATGTTTCTCAATTTCCCTTGCATTATCTTGATGTTATTCCTAGAAAAGCAGTGCCATGGTCGCTTTAGGATTATGCTCCAATAATTCCCTCCTTTTCCCTGCAGAGACGTCTCCGTCGGAGACATTGTT
The DNA here is from genome assembly GCF_029448725.1 of Salvelinus fontinalis. Classification (NCBI taxonomy): domain Eukaryota; kingdom Metazoa; phylum Chordata; class Actinopteri; order Salmoniformes; family Salmonidae; genus Salvelinus; species Salvelinus fontinalis. The sequence goes on from NC_074666.1 coordinate 85,635,465, forward strand.
ACCGTCGGAGAGTGCCGACCCCTCAGCAAGACGGTGAGGTTCAACGTCCTCAAGGTCACAAAGGCCGCTGGAGCCAAGAAGCAGTTCCAGAAGTTCTAATCTAGGATGTGCAGGAGATGAGACCAATTGACAGGAAGGCTTTCTAGGCTGACCTGCTCTGAAGTATCTGAAATAAAGAAAATGTTCTGTATCTTGGTCTTCTGGCCTGTCTTTTGTTAAATAATTACATTTGTACAGTTCAATGGGGAACCTTTGCCAATTAACTGAAAAGGAGTGCTTTGTTATAATATCTGAGGCTGACTTATTGTGTGTTCTGCTGGACAATTCTCTCCGTTGTCCATCCGTCAATTGACTCCCATATACCACGGCTTTCAGGCAAACAGCATTCAGGACTGGACCCATCCAGTTAATAATTATTTATATACCTTGGTCTCAAGTCAAAGATGGCTACACAATAGTGACCTCTATTGGATAACTAAATCCATGTCAAGACTCAGGTGTGTGGGCTTGTCCTATGCTTAACCAACAGAGGGTGACAAACACCTATTTTTAAATCAAAATAAAATGTACTGATGAGTTTTGAAGTAATAGCACACTGGCTTCCTTCCTGGGACTGGATGTAAATAGGGTGTAGAAAGAGGATAAAAAGTATTGTTAGTACCATAACAGTAAACAATGATTCTCATGTCATTTTATTTAAATCTGTGATACCAGACAAAGTAATATGAATTTTTATCTTTTAATTCATTCACATTTAGTTTGTGACATTCAGCTGAGGCAAGTTGATTGTCACCCATGGTCCACACAGCATAGATTTCAATTATTCTCAAGTCATGGGAGAGATCTGCTGTGAGCAGAGACATGCTAATGAAACTCCCAATGTGAATACAAAGGAACATCAATGTGGAATACAAAATAAATGCTTTCAGAAATCAAATGTTTCAACTGCCAAATACCAGTGGGGTTTTCCCTTTCAAACTGGCAATGTAAGATTTTATTCTTTTTTATATTGTTTGGTCTGAATGATAGTATTTCTCCCACGAGACCATATACATTTGAACCCAAACATAAAATCACGAACACAAGTCCTTGGACTCATTCTAGGGTTGTCTTGTTTTTCAGCTTGTTCCATTGTTTCCTAGGTGTTTTGCTATAGGCCTGTACGCCCAATGGCTTCTGAGATCCAGAAGAAAACGTACCCAAACATATGCAATACGTGCTAAATTGCCTGCGTGCATCAGCCGAGACATATCATGTGGCTTTGATTCTGATGGCCAACCCCTCAGTGTCTCTGCATGGGAATGAGAGAGAGAGCCCCTCAGGCTGGGCTTCTGTCTACTTTGCTGCCTGGGTCTACCAAGGCCTTGGCGTCTGCATTTACATAATGATGCTGAGGTTGCTGCTTTCCCAATGCATATGTGAATGTGGACCATATGGTGGTGATGTGAGTCCAGCCATGGTAGGGGGCTGAGTGGGGCATGTTCTCACATTGTAGACACACAGATGAAGCCAGACCCATAAGTGACCTTGCTAGACAGCATTCATAAGAAGCTTGCAATCCCATAGAATCCCTGAGCCTTGGCCACTCTGCTAATGCCCACCTCCCATTTGAACTAGTCACGGATTAAGAGCTGGATTCAATTCGTATCGAGGAAGATGCGCGTTATAGATCTATGTAGATTTAAAGGCAATGTTCCCGCGTTCGCAGAGACTGCATTCACGGTAAACGCGGATCTTCCGCGATACTTCAGCTATACAGATTGAATCCAGCCCTAAACCTTCTACCAGACTGTTGTCTGACTCCTAATCACTGCAGAATCATGGCATACAATACAGCTTCTCAAGAAAGGTAGTAACATAAATAAATAAATGAAACATGTCTAACAGGGTAGAGTTTCTGTGAACTCCCAAGATTATGACACATCAGTTCAATGGAAATCGTTCTAAATACTGGGATAAAAAAATAACTACAGGGCCAACTGCATTACTTCATCAGCAAGGCTTGTCTCCAACGCTGGGGTTGTCACTCCATAGGCCTCCATAGACAGGGGACTGTGTAATGGGGTTAGGATAGGCCCCAGGGGTGATCTGTGGACCATAGCTCCTCACACGCACAGACACCTCAGGGAGAGGAAGGAGAGAGCTGACCATGACCCCTCAATGGTCAAGCTGCTCATGAATCCATACTGAGGGGAGGCAAGAGAGATGAATCATCATTTAGTGAGTTTGTTTAGTGAGCAGTCATAGTGTGCATCTGGTTTTCTTTTTAATGCTACTCTGAAACTTGCTGCGTCACTTACAGTGAGGTCCGAAAGTGGATTTGAAATGATACAATGACTATGAGGTTAAAATGCATACTGTCAGCTTTAATTTAAGGTTACTTTAATCCATATTGGGTAAACCATGTAGAAATTACAGCACTTTTGGTAACCAAAAGAATTCTGAAAAATTCACTTACAGTTGAAGTCGGAAGTTTACATACACCTTAGCCAAATACATTTAAACTCAGTTTTTCACAATTCCTGACATTTAATCCTTGTAAAAATTCCCTGTTTTAGGTCAGTTAGGGTCACCACTTTATTTTAAGAATGTGAAATGTCAGAATAATAGTAGAGAGAATGATTTATTTCAGCTTTTATTTCTTTCATCACATTCCCAGTGGGTAAGAAGTTTACATACACTCAATTATTATTTGGTAACATTGCCTTTAAATTGTTTAACTTGGGTCAAACGTTTTGGGGAGTCTTCCACAAGCTTCCCACAATAAGTTGGGTGAATTTTGGCCCATTCCTCCTGGCATAGCTGGTGTAACTGAGTCAGGTTTGTAGGGCTCCTTGCTCACACACGCTTTTTCAGTTTTGCCACACATTTTTTTTATAGGATGGAGGCCAGGGCTTTGTGATGGCCATTCCAATACCCTGACTTTGTTGTCCTTAAGCCATTTTGCCACAACTTTGGAAGTATGCTTGTAGTCATTGTCATTTTGGAAGAACCGTTTGCGACCAAGCTTTAACTTCCTGACTGATGTCTTGAGATGTTGCTTCAATATATCCACACAATTTTCCTCACTCATGATGCCATCTATTTTGTGAAGTGGACCAGTCCCTCCTGCAGCAAAGCACCCCCACAAATTGATGCTGCCACACCCGTGCTTCACGGTTGGGATGGTTTTCTTTGGCTTGCAAGCCACCCCCTTTTTCCTCCAAAAATAACAATGGTCATTATGGCCAAACAGTTCTATTTTTGTTTCATCAGACCAGAGGACATTTCTCCAAAAAGTACAATCTTTGTCCCCATGTGTAGTTGCAAACCGTAGTCTGGCTTTTTTATGGCGGTTTTGACGCAGTGGCTTCTTCCTTGCTGAGTGGCCTTTCAGGTTATGTCGACATAAGACTTGTTTTACTGCGGATATAGATACTTTTGTACCTGTTTTCTCCAGCATCTTCACAAGGTCCTTTGTTGTTGTTCTGGGATTGATTTGCACTTTTCACAACGAAGTACATTCATCTCTAGGAGACAGAACCTTCCTGAGTGGTATGATGGCTGCGTGGTATGATGGTTGCGTGGTCCCATGGTGTTTATACTTGCGTACTATTGTTTGTACATATGAACGTGGTACCTTCAGGCATTTGGAAATTGCTCCCAAGGATGAACCAGACTTGTAGAGGTCTACATTTTTTTTCTGAGGTCTTGGCTGATTTCTTTTGATTTTCCCATGATGTCAAGCAAAGAGGCATTGCGTTTGAAGGTAGGCCTTGAAATACATTCACAGGTACACCTCCAATTGATTCAGATGATGTCAATTAGCCTATCAGAAGCTTCTAAAGAATTTTCCAAGCTGTTTAAAGGCACAGTCCACTTAGTGTATGTAAACTTCTGACCCACTGGAATTGTGATACAGTAAATTATATGTGAAATTATCTGTCTGTAAACAATTGTTGGAAAAATGACTTGTGTCATGCACAAAGTAGATGTCCTAACCGACTTGCCAACACTATAGTTTGTTAACAAGAAATTTGTGGAGTGGTTAACAAATTAGTTTTAATGACTCCAACCTAAGTTTATGTAAACGTCTGACTTCAACTGTATATGTGTATTAAAGTAGTTAAAAATGTTAGTATTTGGTCCCATATTCCTAGCACGAAATGACTACATCAAGCTTGTGACAATACAAATTTGTTGGATGCATTTGCAGTTCGTTTTGGTTGTGTTTCAGATTATTTTGTGCCCAATAGAAATTCATGGTAAATAATGTATTGTATCATTTTTGAGACAGTTTATTGTAAATAAGAATAGAATATGTTTCTGGATGTCACCATGATTATGGATAATCCTGAATGAATCGTGAATAAGGATGAGTGAGAAAGTTACAGAAACTCAAAGATCAAACCCCCAAGACATGCGAACCTCTCACCATTAAAATGCTCACCATTAACAGAGGAGGTTAGCATTTTTGGGGGAGGGTATGATATTTATGCCTCTCATTATTCACGATTTATTCAGGATTATCCATAGTCGTGATGGCATCAACATTAATGTAGAAGTGTTTAGAAACATATTCTCTAATATTTTAAATAAAAGTGACTCCATAAAGTGCTGTAATTTGTAAACGGTTCACCCGATATGGATGACAATACCCTCAAATTGGAGCTCACTATATAACTGACAAATAGTTGTTAGCCTCATTTTTTAAATGGTCACTATGCACCATTGTTTTGGTGTTAGTTGGTGATTTGCTAAGGCAATCAATTGCATGTAAGGAAATCAGCCCCTATAGTTTTCCGTGGAGGATGGAGGATTCTGTAAATAAAGAGACTTTATAGAGATGGTTTTATTATGAATCATAAACACAGGTCTCAGTCTGATGAGGATAGGTCCATAACTTACAGGAGATCAAAGGATGTGGACATTTTTTAAGGTGTGGAACAGTGTCACCACTGTTCTATCCTCATAAAATAGATATAGCCGTTGACCTTTGCAATGCGTTTTGCGAAAGAATACTTGAATATTTTATGATATCATCTTTATGCTTTTAATTCAAATCTCTTTCATAAATCCAGCTTGATTTAGTTTCTGTAGTGGATAAAAAAATACATAAACCATGGTTCAGTAACCCACTGTGCACAGATGTCAATTCAACGTCTATTCCACGTTAGTTCAACGTCATTTCATTGAAATGACGTGGAAACAATGGTGATTCAACCAGTTTGTGCCCAGAGGGAAGTTACCCATTTCTGATTTTGTGTACATTAACTTTGTATTGCAGGTTTTCCGACCAAACCGTTGGCAAACAGGGGGAACTCCAGTGACTGATTTCATTATCCTTGGCACACACAACAATGCCATCAAGCAAGGAAATACACTGCTCAAAAAAATAAAGGGAACACTTAAACAACACAATGTAACTCCAAGTCAATCACACTTCTGTGAAATCAAACTGTCCACTTAGGAAGCAACACTGATTGACAATAAATTGCACATGCTGTTGTGCAAATGGAATAGACAAAAGGTGGAAATTATAGGCAATTAGCAAGACACCCCCAATAAAGGAGTGATTCTGCAGGTGGTGACCACTGACCACTTCTCAGTTCCTATGCTTCCTGGCTGATGTTTTGGTCACTTTTGAATGCTGGCGGTGCCCTCACTCTAGTGGTAGCATGAGATGGAGTCTACAACCCACACAAGTGGCTCAGGTAGTGCAGTTCATCCAGGATGGCACATCAATGCGAGCTGTGCCAAAAAGGTTTGCTGTGTCTGTCAGCGTAGTGTCCAGAGCATGGAGGCGCTACCAGGAGACAGGCCAATACATCAGGAGACGTGGAGGAGGCCGTAGGAGGGCAACAACCCAGCAGCAGGACCGCTACCTCCGCCTTTGTGCAAGGAGTAGCACTGCCAGAGCCCTGCAAAATGACCTCCAGCAGGCCACAAATGTGCACAAACGTTCCATTTGCACAACAGCATGTGCAATTTATTGTCAATCAGTGTTGCTTCCTAAGTGGACAGTTTGATTTCACAGAAGTGTGATTGACTTGGAGTTACATTGTGTTGTTTAAGTGTTCCCTTTTTTTTTTGAGCAGTGTATTAACTTATGTTACAACTTCAGAAGCAACTACTTGCAGCAGTTCAAAGCATATCTGTTTCATTTATTACATGGCAGTTAGAGCTGTCTGTTATGGAGTATACCTCATTGTTAGTCCATGTCGATACGTGCATCTTGTGCTCACACCTGCCTTAGCTGTTAGTTCAATACCAATGACTCACTGGGGGATCCATATACTTAAATGTAACTCTAAAATATACGTTAACAATGCAAAAAGACAGGAAGAAGATGCAGATATTCTATGTTGTTCTCATCTTTTGGTTCCTTCTCAGTCAGAAACTGTTTTCGTTGGGTAGAATGGGACTGAATGATTCTTCTTGTAAGTTTTCAATTTTTGTATAGGTTCAATTAAGATGCCAAACTCTCTAGATGATTTGCTCTCGCTACAATATCATCTCATTTGTATTTTCTTCCATGTCTCAATCTTCACTGTATCATTAGTTAGGTAACCTGACTCATGAGATTTCCTACTTTTTGAGCTGTGAGTGATGTGGCTGTAAGTCTCCACTAAACAAACATCTGCATGGTCTGCCTACTGATACTGTACAGTACAGCCCATTCCAGTGGGGATCATTTCCATGTAACACCCTGATGGAGTGGAGATCATTTCTATGTAACATCCTGATGGAGTTGCGATCATTTCTACGTAACATCCTGATGGAGTTGGGATCATTTCCATGTAACATCATGATGGAGTGGAGATCATTTCTATGTAACATCCTGATGGAGTTGCGATCATTTCTATGTAACATCCTGATGGAGTGGAGATCATTTCTATGTAACATCCTGATGGAGTTGGGATCATTTCCATGTAACATCCTGATGGAGTGGAGATCATTTCTATGTAACATCCTGATGGAGTGGAGGTCATTTCTATGTAACATCCTGATGGAGTGGAGATCATTTCTATGTAACATCCTGATGGAGTGGAGATCATTTCTATGTAACATCCTGATGCAGTTGGGATCATTTCCATGTAACACCATGATGGAGTGGAGATCATTTCTATGTAACACACTGATGCAAAATCTAGCTATTTCTCCAGGTGAGGATACTGTTGAAAGAAGGCCCAGTGCAAACCTGTCCCTGTCCATCTAATTTCTCTGCTAAAGAGCTCAACACTTTCCAGCTGGAAAAAGTCCCAAAAGGTGCAGCTAAGCACTACTGAGAGGGTTAGAAGTGAATGGACCATCAATTACAGGCATGTGACTTTTTGCAAAACCAATCAGTTTTCCCCATTGATTCAACGTCATCACATTTCTTTTTGTCGTTGAAATAACGTGGAAACATTGTTGATTCAACCAGTTTGTTCCCAGCGGGATGGCACTACAGCCCACAGCAGATCACTGCCCTGCATTGCCTGGCTTCCTTTCCTCTCCACATCATTTACTGTCCACCTCTTAACAGTATCAAATCAAATCAAGTTTATTTTATATAGCCCTTCGTACATCAGCTAATATCTCGAAGTGCTGTACAGAAACCCAGCCTAAAACCCCAAACAGCAAGCAATGCAAGTGTAGAAGCACAGTGGCTAGGAAAAACTCCCTAGAAAGGCCAAAACCTAGGAAGAAACCTAGAGAGGAACCAGGCTATGAGGGGTGGCCAGTCCTCTTCTGGCTGTGCCGGGTGGAGATTATAACAGAACATGGCCAAGATGTTCAAAATGTTCATAAGTGACAAGCATGGTCAAATAATAATCAGGAATAAATGTCAGTTGGCTTTTCATAGCCGATCATTAAGAGTTGAAAACAGCAGGTCCGGGACAGGTAGGGGTTCCATAACCGCAGGCAGAACAGTTGAAACTGGAATAGCAGCAAGGCCAGGTGGACTGGGGACAGCAAGGAGTCATCATGCCCGGTAGTCCTGACGTATGGTCCTAGGGCTCAGGTTCTCAGAGAGAGAGAAAGAAAGAGAGAAGGAGAGAATTAGAGAGAGCCAAGATTTTCAAAATGTTCATAAATGACAAGCATGGTCAAATAATAATCAGGAATAAATGTCAGTTGGCTTTTCATAGCCGATCATTAAGAGTTGAAAGCAGCAGGTCTGGGACAGGTAGGGGTTCCATAACCACAGGCAGAACAGTTGAAACTGGAACAGCAGCAAGGCCAGGTGGACTGGGGACAGCAAGGCGTCATCATGCCCGATAGTCCTGACGTATGGTCCTAGGGCTCAGGTTCTCCGAGAGAGAGAAAGAAAGAGAGAAGGAGAGAATTAGAGAGAGCATACTTAAATTCACACAGCATACTGGATAAGACAGGAGAAGTACTCCAGATATAACCAACTGACCCTAGCCCCCTGACACATAAACTACTGCAGCATAAATACTGGAGGCTGAGACAGGAGGGGTCAGAAGACACTGTGGCCCCATCCGATGATACCCCCGGACAGGGCCAAACAGGAAGGGTATAACCCCACCCACTTTTCCAAAGCACAGCCCCCGCACCACTAGAGGGATATCTTCAACCACCAACTTACAATCCTGAGACAAGGCCGAGTATAGCCCACAAAGATCTCCACCACAGCACAAACCAAGGGGGGACGCCAACCCAGTACAGTGCCTTGCAGGTTTACATGTTTACCTAGTGTCACTGAGCATGCACACAGGTTTTCTTACTTGTCCATTCAGCAGCAGGGATGTTAGTCTAGAGGGTCATCGCCGTAAGGGTCATGTCTGAAAGTAAAACACAGGCCTTATGGTGTCCCAGCAGGGGTCTGGGCAGGGGGCAGGACAGGAGGGGTCACGGTTCTGCACTCCTCATCTTGGTTTGTTTTGACATGTCAGCAACCAGCACACAAACTCTTTTCCAGCAGCAGTGGAGGAGGCCCGATGACTTGAGCAGATGGGAGTAGAGCGGGGTTGTATACCGTAACGTAGTGGAACATGGACCCTGGCATCAGTAGCCCCTCAGATGGCCCCCTGCCCTCTGTCAGCATAGAGGCGGGGGTGGGGAAGGGGCAGAGTCCTCTGCTCTACTGGGGTTACCAACACAGAGCTGTCAAGGTACTGCACTCTGAGGTTGCACGTAGGAGGAGGATATTATGATGCCCTGGTGGCTTATGTATGATTATGTGAATGTTAAGAGTTGATGTAGAGGACTCTCAACATGTGTATGTAATCATACAGGAACATTTGTACTTCTGATATGTACAGTATAATCACAAAACATGGACCTTGTAACGCTAACGAGTCACATGACACCGGGGAGGGAAAATGGCTAATTGGTCAGCATGAGGGAGTGTGAGAGCGATGACACCAAATTTAACACACCTGCTCCCCATTCACACTTGAGACCTTGTAACGCTAACGAGTCACATGACACCGGGGAGGGAAAATGGCTAATTGGGCCCAATTTGGACATTTTCACTTAGGGGTGTACTCACTTTTGTTGCCAGCGGTTTAGACATTAATGGCTGTGTGTTGAGTTATTGTGAGGGGATAGCAAATTTACACTGTTATACAAGCTGTACACTCACTACTTTACATTGTAGCAAAGTGTAATTTCTTCAATGTTGTCACATGAAAAGATATACTCAAATATTTACAAAAATGTGAGGGGTGTACTCACTTTTGTGAAATACTGTATGTTAATAATGCAGTTTTTGTTGATGTTTGTCATTCTCTTGAGATGTTTCAAATCATTAGCAAGTATTTGCTTTGCTGATGTCTAGCTGCACACTTTTCTGTTTCACAAAGGCGAGTACATTTTCCAGGCTCAGGCGGTCTTCTGGGGCACTGTGGGTCAGCGCCGGGTCACACACCACATCTGGACAACGCATCAGCCCTTCAGATGTGCACAAGGATATCCACTGTCCCTGGACCAAACCAACTATGTTTGTGTCCAACAACTTCCTGTTGAAAGACAAGGGTGTCAATAGAATAACAGACAATCATATGCATGTCTCACACACTTATTTATTTTAACTAGGCAAGTCATTTAAGAACAAATTCTTATTTGCAATGACAGCCTAGGAACAGTGCCTTAACTGCCTTATGCAGAGGTAGAACGACAGATTTTCTGAGCTTGGTGATTAGATCTAGCAACCTTTTGGTTACTGGCCTAACGCTCTAACCACTAGGCTACCTGCCGCCCCTTAAAAGCAGATGATATAGGATGAGCTGATATAAGTTGTTTGGTGCCAGTGAAAGTAGTTGATGTGCTGATCATTAGCATGTCAGAATACATGAGGCAAAGGTCAGAGGTGCTGGTCATGGCTTGAGGTGTCTGGTACCAACAACAGCAGTGCCTTTACAAGTGTGAGCTCGACTCCTTAACTGATTTGAATGGGTTTTGCAGATGGGGCTTACCCTTCTCTCCTTTCATCAAAATGTGATATCCATACCATAAATCAGTCTCTGAATTTCTGTTATGAAATGGCTAGAGTTGTATCCATTAAGTGAGCATAATCTTATCAAAGTTTTAATTTCCGTATTCAATGGTAAAGGTTTATTTACAAATCAATGCAAATGAAAATGCAGGTACTTCAAATTTGTTGAATTTACTCTCAAAACAAAGTTACAAGTTTGTTTTGAGCAGTGAGATATTTAGTAGAAATGCAGTATGGTTATACTTCACCTGGTCTGTCAGTGAAAGCTGATAGCTGTTACCAGCTGCTCTTGAAGCTGTCTGGTCAGAGACGGGGCATGGGGCCAGTCTCATCGTCTTAACAACTGGCTCCTACTTTCCAGTCAAAGCAGCAGGTCCTAATTCAATATTCCCAGGTTCTGCCGTGTCTGCCTGTCAGACCGGATGGATGGCTGGCATGTGTGGGTGTGATGGGCACCTCTGATTTTACACCAGGTTCTCAGATCAAACAGGCGCTGGGGTCAGAGGTCAAGGTACAGGGTGTACCCAGCGTTAGCACACTGGGGTCATGTGTGTGAATCATCTAACATGGCTTTCATCAGAGCATCCCTGGGGCGTGCTCTCAGTGACTGATGGTCCTGTAAACCTAATGGAATTTGAGAATCTGAAAACCCATATAATGTGGGCCACATATCTGACTGGCAGAAACACAGGTTCCATTTTCATTGTTCATGCATTGTGTTCTACAGGTCAGCTCCTATGACTATATAGACAGAATAAATCTGAAATGCTACAAATCTGTTTTTCCTTAGGATGTAGTCTGCCACTAAGGCTATGATAAACAGACACTACTATAGATATAACTTTTTGAAAGCATATTCATTATCATTCATCTGTTGACAAAAAGAGACAAAGAAACTAGACAAACCAAAACAACACAAACATTTTGTTTCCCTGTTGAATTGGCCCTTGGCTTGAGCTCTGAGCAGGAGGAATTCTCTGTGGCAGATGGTGAGTCATAACCCCGGAGGCCAGCAGCAATGCTACACTCTGGGACCCAGATACCTAATAATGCCCTGTTGAGCTTCTCACCCACAATGTTATCTCATCTCCCTGACCTATTGTGGCACTCACTGGCGGTAATGACAGTGGGGAGACCCAAGCTGTGATCAGGTCTCTCCCCAGAGAGCGACAAGACCCTGGGAACCTGGTAGTAATCAGCACACAGGCCCAATCTCTCCATCTTGCCTCAGTGGCATATCTCGTTTCCTATCACAGCACACAGCTAGTCTAGATACTGCTGCTCCTGCTGCTGCTGTTATTTGAGGTCAGCTACCAAAGACTACGCTTTAAGTGGAATCTGTTGAATTACAACTTTGGGTGTCAGTGTAGATACTTGGGATTGTTTTGTAAGGTTTTTGCTGATGCTCAACCTGGTCTCAGAGCATTTGGTATTATTCTTTACGTAAATCAGAGACACTCCATTTAGGGGAAAGGGAGCTACTTAGTCAGTTGTACAACTGAATGCCTTCAACTGAAATGTGTCTTCCGCATTTAACCCAACCCCTCTGAATCAGAGAGGTGTGGGGGGCTGCCATAATTGACATCCATCTCCGGCGCCGGGGAACAGTGGGTTAACTGCCTTGCTTAGGAGCAGAATGACAGATTTTTACCTTGTCAGCTTGGGGATTCGATCCAGCAACCTTTCGGTTACTGGCCCAACGCTCTATGATATGTTACATTTCGTATGGTATGTAATAATTTGTGGATGTCCATCACCCATTTTGTATAATATGTTACGAGTCACAATTCGTATTATATGTAAACATTTGCAAATTGTACAATATGTTACGAATCTGCAAAATGTACAATATGTTACGAATTTGCAAAATGTACAATATGTTACGAATTTGCTAAATGTATGATATGTTATGAATTCTAGCTAGGCTATTAGTTAAGGTTATGGGTTATGGTTAAGATTAGGGTTAAGTTTAGGATTATGGTTAAAGGGTTACGGTTAGGGTTAGGGAAGGGTTAGTTAATATGCTAAGTAGTTGTAAAGTAGCTAAAAAGTAGTAAGTCGTTGAAAAGTTGGTAATTATCTAAAATGCTAAAGTTGTCCATGATGAGATTCGAACTCGTAACCTTTGGTTTGCTGGACATTGTCTGTGATGGGATTTGAACTCGCAACCTTTGGGTTGCTTGACATTCGTGTTATAACCACAACCACCATACTTTTGTTTTTGCTTAAAGTAACCATCTGTCTTATGTAACCATACCAAACGTAACCTATCATACTAATTTGAGTGTCCCAGGTTTACATTTACTATTTTACGTCTAGCCTATGAGACCAGTCTGTGATCCTAGACAAACTAGGTGGATATTGTAGTTTGTTCTGTCTTTTGTTCCTGATGTGTTACACAAGACAAATATAGTGTAAATACAATGCAACCAAACAAAGGAGAGAAAGAAAGAATAACAGAGAGTAACCACATAACAATAGTGTTTACCCAAGAAGAAAATGGGCTAGCCTCAAGAGGATCTCTGTGTATTCTTACCAAACTATAAATTAGAAGGAAACAGCTGACTGATGCCTTTTAATAAAATGCACACAATGCATACAGTGTCATTACCATGACAGTAAGATACGCCAGTACCCAGGACATTTTCCCAAGATGCCAAAACAAATGGTCATATGTAGGCCAGATACAATCAGTAAAATATGTTAATAAGAAGACACCATGCTGACCCTAGCATATCTCGATCAGATAGTGACTGTCCCAATGTCCCCATTCCCACCGCTTTCCTATGATCATTAGTCTACACTGTTCTCATTTACAAAAAACTATAATCCTTCAAACAAGACCCCTAACAAATATAATCACTGAAGTTAATGTTTTAACCATCCACCTTTATAAACATGAATAAAAAATATGATTAGATTTGTTTTTTTTATGAGCAATCCCACGATTCAGCGTCTATTCCACATTGGTTCAATGTAATTTCATTAAAATGACGTTGGAGCAACGTTGATTCAACCAGTGTGTGCCCAGTGGAATCTATCTATGAGAGTCTTTCAACAAACTCAATTGATGAAACTGAATTGTACAAAGAGGCAAAAAGTCACATTTCAATGGAGGTCCATAAACGAGGTACATTCTATGGAGAGGAGAAAGAAACTGTAACTTGTTCCTTCAGCAAATTGTAGAGGGAAAGAGTGAACAATGGAGATCAAATGCTGACAGCACACCCAAGTGCTCTCTGAGACCCTCCAGGTTGTGATCCCTTCATAGTGACAAAAGAAAAATGGGGAAAAAGGGCTTTCTACTTAACCTTGTTTCAGACCAGGCTCAATGAGAACACTGTATCATGGCTCCACTGGGGTAGGGCCAGGAATCTGCTGCAGCTCGGCATTTAATAACACGTCCCAGGTTTTACATGACTCTACAGATATGTATACTAGCACAATGAGTGGGGACTGTGGTGTAGCTGGGTAAAAAATAGATTGATTTGCAGTTCCCATGGTAACGTGGTACAAAAAGTGTGAGCGTTTGAAGCTGACCACCATGTCAGGTCTGATGTTTGCAGTGGCGGTGAGGCAGCAGTCCGTGACATCCCCTGCATGCTGGGAATGAGAGCTGTGATCAGGCACTAATTGAGAGAGAGGGGGGTTTCATGAGCGTTTGTCGGTTAAGTCTTTCTCAGGGGAAGCAGAAAAGTGACAGCAACAGATAGCCTTTGTGCAATATTACTGTATTTGTTGCCAGAAGAACATATCTCTCATCAGTCTATGGTGTGACTGGCTTGAAATAGATGACTGAAAATCTCAAAAGCGCAAACAAGTCACCCATTCTGTGCTAAGTTAAAACACACAGTATCTCCTGTTATCTGGAGACAGATAGCATCTTTGAGCCCACAGCAATTCAAAGTACGTATAATGAGTGGTTTCTGGCTATTTTAATGCCCTAGGGGACAGGGAGCTAACACATTTCCATCTCTTTCTTGTATACAAAGAAGAGTATATTAGAGTATGGCACCAAATAAACTGATTTGAGGCAATCATGATAGAGTTACGGAGATACATTACACACTATGCAGAAACGTTTCCCAAATAGCTTTAAAGTCCCAGTGCTGTCAAAAATGTGATTTGCCTGTGTTTTATATATATTTCCACACTATGAGGTTGAAATAATACTGTGAAATTGTGAAAATTATGATAATGCCCTTTTAGAAGAAGAGCTGTTTGAAAAGACTGCCTGAAATTTCAGCCTGTTTTGGTGGGATGGATATTTGACCTGCCTGTGACATCCCAGGCGGTAAATTAGTTAATAGACCAATAAGAAAGAGAGTTCCAACCCTCTCTGCCAATAACAGCTAGTTTTCAGTTTTCCCCTCTACACTTAGACCAGTCCCAGACCGTCCTAGCAACATTTTTGCTTGAGAAATTACGATTTTGTTTCCTTTTGACCATTTGAATTGAAAACAATCACAGTAAGGTGCTTCAATGTTACCCCAAAATTATTTTGATATTGAGATAAAAACATCTGTATTGGACCTGATCCAGCATTCAGTTATACTCATTGTAAAGCAAGAGGGCAACTTTTTACGCTGACTCTCAGTCCCAGCAGTAAAAGTGATGAGTGTGTGTTTTATGGGAGGAAACCTGCTTGAAACCAAACCTCCATCCTGTTATCAGCACTTTGGCCTCATGCATCCTCAACCAGAAGCTGAGGTCCAACACACATTTCCCATGGAAATGACAGAACCAGCATATATTTTCCATCCATACATACACTACTAACCCACATCATAGCCAGTCAATTAACCATTATAACGTTCCTTTGGAATTTCAACAACTCTCTGATGTCTTCTAGAGCAGAGTCACATCCTGTGCACTGCCAAAAACAGCGGAATCAAACTGTTTGCTTTGTACTTATCAAATGGAAAAAGTGACTCATTTGATGACACAGGGAGTCGGAGCCCACCACTGCTGCTTCTACTGCTGCTACACTGTTTCCTACTGAGGTGGCCCCAACGTAAACACAGATTTTTTTCAGCAGCAGTGTACACTTTCCATGGTTGAACTGGTGCACACACTTCCTGAGGGGTTGGTACTATAGAGATAGAGCTCCGTCAGATAGAAGCCTCCTCGTCTTCATAAAGCTTAAAGCTGTTTAAGGCCTCTCCACAGGCAAACAATTCACGGATACAAATTCAAGTCATGTGTCCTTTTCAATGCCGCTCTTGTGCACGGAAAAGTGTACTCGTGCAAACTTATTGTCAACATATTGTGTGTGATGCAGAATGCTTTATGATGTGATATGACAACATGAGCTATGAGGCAGAAAATGTCACAACGTTCTTGGACTATGCTGACGTATTTTTCGTAATTTATTATACATGTATTCATGATTTGTTATTTTTCCGAATGCACCATTTAATTCTTACCAAGGCCTGATCTCTCTCGAATCCTCAGTCACTCTGATCACAATAAGGGAAGGCTATAAAAGAAGACAGGGACATACCACAGTGTTATTGTTATGACAGAGGATTCATTAACTGTTTCACCCTTTTTATGTGTTTTAGGGATTCTTTTTCATTTCCTGCTTATTAAAAACAGCAGATTATTATCTATCATGGCAGAAACCCAACTGAAACAAATTGACAGATTTCCCTCCCTGCTACTCCAGCCAACCAGGCAATAAATGTTATATCCCTGCTACTCCAGCCAACCAGACAATAAATGTTATCTCTCAGTCCCAGTCCCTAAGACTACTTACTAGAGAAACACTAGCCAGGCAGAGAGCGAGAGAACGCATTGCGAGCATAATTGAAGACAATGGTCATGAGAACAGTAGATATGTGTGATTTCTAGCAGCCTGGGGGAAGTCCCACCCAGGGAGTTGGGAGAGGAAGCAGTGGGGAGGGAGGTCAGAGTTGGGTGCTCACATCCTACTCACAATTTAGCCTGTTATTCCACTCCCTCGTCCCCGCTCACACAGATACACACATAGACAGGACTGTCCTAATGGTGAGAGACTCATCTTAAACAAAGTTTTGTTCTCAATAAGACTTGTTTTCTCTCTATGAGGATGCATATATAAGAGTAAGGTTTGGTTGTAATGGGTCCTGGTTTGGGTCCACCCATGATCATTTTTGGTCACATAACTGTACAGATTTTTCTGGTCATCAGAGATACTTTCATAAACTCGGCAAAAAAAGAAATGTCCCTTTTTCAGGACGCTGTCTTTCAAAGATAATTTGTGAAAATCCAAATAACTTCACAGATCTTCATTGTAGAGGGTTTAAACACTGTTTCCCATGCTTGTTCAATGAACCATAAACAATTAATGAACATGCACCTGTGGAACGGTCGTTAAGACACTAACAGCTAACAGACAGTAGGCAATTAAGGTCACAGTTATGACAACTTAGGATACTAAAGAGGCCTTTCTACTGACTCTGAAAAACACCAAAAGAAAGATGCCCAGGGTCCCTGCTCATCTGCGTAAACGTGCCTTAGGCATGCTGCAAGGAGGCATGAGGACTGCAGATGTGGCCAGTGCAATAAATTGCAATGTCCGTACTGTGAGATGCCCAAGACAATGCTACAGGGAGACAGGACGAACAGCTGATTGTCCTCGCAGTGGCAAGCCACGTGTAACAACACCTGCACAGGATCGGTACATCCGAACATCACACCTGCGGGACAGATACAGGATGGCAACAACAACTGCCAGAGTTACACCAGGAACGCACAATCCCTCCATCAGTGCTCAGACTGTCCGCAATAGGCTGAGAGAGGCTTGACTGAGGGCTTGTAGGCCTGTTGTAAGGCAGGTCCTCACCAGACATCATCGGCAACAACGTCGCCTATGGGCATAAACCCACCGTCGCTGGGCCAGACAGGACTGGCAAAAAGTGCTCTTCACTGACGAGTCGCGGTTTTGTCTCACCAGGGGTGATGGTCAGATTTGCGGTTATCGTCGAAGGAATGAGCGTTACACCGAGGCCTGTACTCTGGAGCGGGATCGATTTGGAGGTGGAGGGTCCGTCATGGTCTGGGGCGGTGTGTCACAGCATCATCGGACTGAGCTTGTTGTCATTGCAGGCAATCTCAACGCTGTTTGTTACAGGGAAGACATCCTCCTCCCTCATGTGGTACCCTTCCTGCAAGCTCATCCTGACATGACCCTCCAGCATGACAATGCCACCAGCAATACTGCTAATTCTGTGTGTGATTTCCTGCAAGACAGGAATGTCAGTGTTCTGCCATGGCCAGCGAAGAGCCCGGATCTCAATCCCATTGGGCACGTCTGGGACCTGTTGGATCGGAGGGTGAGGGCTAGGGCATTCCCCCCAGAAATGTCTGGGAACTTGCAGGTGCCTTGGTGGAAGAGTGGGGTAACATCTCACAGCAAGAACTGGCAAATCTGGTGTAGTTCATGAGGAGGAGATGCACTGCAGTACTTAATGAAGCTGGTGACCCCCCCTTTGTTCAGGGACACATTATTCCACTTCTGTTAGTCACATGTCTGTGGAACTTGTTCAGTATATGTCTCAGTTGTTGAATCTTGTTATGTTCATACACATATATACACATGTTAAGTTTGCTGAAAATTAACACAGTTCACAGTGAGAGGACGTTTCTTTTTTGCTGAGTTTATAATGTCACATAGAGCTGGTAAACCAGGATAATTAGCCAAGGCTCTCCTGCTAAGCTGGTATTAACAGTGTACAATAGACCATAGATCCAGAAGACAACATGGCGGTGCCAGTAGCAAGCCCTTTAACGCTTTGAAGATTTTAAACCAACAGGCTAAATTGATCAAATCCGAGATCAGCCAAATTTCATGTTTGGTCACTTCCGATTTACTGAAGTTGTAAACAAAAGTTTTCTGGACTATTTGTTGTAACGATCGTCCTGGAAAGAAGGTGACCAAAACGCACCGTTGTAAGTGTTCATTATAATTTAATAAATAACCTGAACACTGAAACAACAAAAACAACAAAGAGAGTGAACGAAACGAAACAGTTCTGTCTGGTGCAACAACACAAAACAGAAAACAACTATCCACAACAAACAGGTGGAAAAGGCTACCTAAGTATGGTTCTCAGTCAGAGACAACGATAGACAGCTGCCTCTGATTGAGAACCACACCCGGCCAAACACACAGAAAAGAAAACATAGAACACCAGACATAGAATACCCACCCCAACTCACGCCCTGACCAACCAAACTAGAGACATAAAAAGGATCTCTAAGGTCAGGGTGTGACATTTGTGTACTATCCCTTATCCTCATATGATTTGAATTTGTTAGTGTTTGTACTGTTTCTATTATACAGACAGTGTTGTGTTTCTCAGTTTGCATGCATACAGTATCTCAGTATCTTCAAGATGCATGTTATGTACACAACCATGTTCCTGAATTTGAACAGAAAATAATGACACTCTGGGAAGTTATTTTCATCCTGTCTACAATAGCAAAGGATCACCCCCAGCTGCTAAATACATCTCCAGCATTAAACACACATCTATATTTCTAAACAGATTCCCTGATCCTCTAAACAAACATCTTTAGCAGCGGCTTCTTTGGACAAGGCAAGTGCTAAAGTAGATGATAAACAAATATCTTGATGCTTTCCAGAAAACGCCTTCACAGCAGACAATGGTGGGAAATAACAGATTGAAAACAGTAAACACTACTGGACACATAAAAGGACAAGGACTCTCAAAGTCAACACCGCTTCAACTTGAAAGCCCTAGCTTCAGTCACTCTTTGAAAATGCACACGTTGCATACATATTGGAAACATATCAGAGATAGACACGAAGCAAGCCTGTGCCCACGATAAGGAGGAAATGGGAGAAGAACAGAGAGGAACCCATGCTGACCACAAAG
Organism: Salvelinus fontinalis; assembly: GCF_029448725.1. Lineage (NCBI taxonomy): Eukaryota > Metazoa > Chordata > Actinopteri > Salmoniformes > Salmonidae > Salvelinus > Salvelinus fontinalis. The sequence goes on from NC_074666.1 coordinate 85,654,773, forward strand.
GTATAATCATAATCAGGAGTCTTCCTGCAGATGTGACCGTGTCCATATGGTCTCACAGCAGGGCTCAGACCTGCCAAGATGAGCCAGGTCTACATCAAACATTCCTTGGCTTGGACCAGCGATGGTCCCGCCAACAGTAGTGATCATCATATCCCAGAGGGGAAACAGTGGATAGGATTTTTTCCCGTCGGTACAGACACAAAGGGATGTCAGGGGAGGATGACCCTTTATTCCCACTAATCAGGAGGAGATTGGCTGAGAGGAAGGGGTCCTCCCCGGGCCTAACTTCTGCTTTCACTATGATGAGGTTTCCATGTTTGACTTGGCTCAAACTGCTCCTGGCTTGCTACTGACTGAGCACCCTAGCTCATGTGCTCACTCAATGAATTATTTCAATGTAATCTCATTCAACTTGTTTTAAGTCCCTCAACATAGCCAGGGTGCTGGTCACTCTGAACTACTGGAAATTACACTGAACAAAAATATAAACGCAACATGCAATAATTTTAACTATTTTACTGAGTTACAGTTCATATAAGGAAATTTGTGAATTTAAATAAATTCCTTAGGTCCTAATCTATGGATTTTACATGACTAGGAATACAGATATGTGTCTGATGGTCACAGATATCTTAAACAAAAGCTAGGGGCGTGGATCAGAAAACCAGTCAGTATGTGGTGTGACCACCATTTGCCTCATGCAGCATGACACATCTCCTTTGCATAGAGTTGATCAGTTGATTGTAGCCTGTGCGTTGTTGTCCCACTCCTCTTAAATGGCTGTGCGAAGTTGCTGGATATTGGCGGTAACTGGAACACGCTGTTGTACAAGTCTATCCAGAGCATACCAAACATGCTCAATGTGTGACATGTCTGGTGAGTATGCAGGCCATGGAGGAACTGGGACATTTTCAGTTTCCAGGAATTGTGTACAGATCCTTGCGACATAGGGCTGTGCATTATCATGCTGAAACATGACTTAATGGCGGCGGATGAATGGCACCACAATGGGCCTCAGCAAACCGCTCGCAAAGACGATGCCATACACACTGTCTGCCATCTGTCCAGTACAGTTGAAACTGGGATTCATCCATGAAGGGCACACTTCTCCAGCATGCCAGTGGCCATCGAAGGTGAGCATTTGCCCACTGGCATGCTCACCTCCCACTGGCATGCTCACCCAAAAACTGTAGTCAGGTCAAGACCCTAGTGAGGACGACGAGCATGCAGACGGGCTTCCCTGAGATGGTTTCTGACAGTTTGTGCAGAAATTATTAGGTTGTGCAAACCCACAGTTTCATCAGCTATCCGGGTGGCTGGTCTCAGATGATCCAGCAGGTGAAGAAGCTGGATGTGGAGGTCCTGGGCTGGCGTGGTTACATGTGGTCTGCGGGTGTGAGGCCTGTTGGACATACTGCCAAATTCTCTAAAATGACATTGGAGGCGGCTTATGGTAGAGAGATCAACATTCAGTTCTCTGGCAACAGCTCTGTTGGACAGTCCTGCAGTCAGCATGCCAATTGCAAGCTTCCTCAACTTGAGACATCTGTGGCATTGTGTTGTGTGACAAAACTGCACATTTTAGAATGGCCTTTATTGACCCAGCACAATGTGCACCTGTGTAATGATCATGCTGTTAAATCAGCTTCTTGATATACTACACTTGTCAGGTGGATGTATTATCTTGGCAAAGGAGAAGTGCCCACTAACAGGGATGTAAACAAATTTGTGCACCACATTTGAGAGAAATACGCTTATTGTGCATTATGGAAAATGTCTTGGATCTTTTATTTCAGCTCATGAGACATGGGAGCAACACTTTATATGTTGCGTTTATATTTTTGTTCACTATATTTTCCTACCTCTAGGCATGTTCTGGACTACGCCAATATGTTTGAGCAAGATGTCTTAAAATGAGCTTCCGTGCTGGATTCCTAAAACAACCATTGCTTTAAAACCCGTTTGTCCTAGCAATACAGCGGTGAAGAGTAACCTCTAAGTTGCTCCTTTCTTTAGTAATACTTGTGTCTGTATTGTAATGACACAGTAGGAAACAAACCCTGGGAAAGACTGTTGTCAGTTTGTCTGTGAGGAAGATCATATCTCAGAGGTGAGAACCAGAAACTGCTGTAGGGTTTGTGGTTGTGGTAGAAAACATGTGAAAGTCTGACAAAAAAACAGATACTGTAGATGCCTGTTTTAAAAGTCTTCATTTAAATGTGAAGAAACCCAGCTCTATTTGCAAAAACCATCAATGTAGTCTGTTTGTTTTTAACTTTGTGGCAATGTGCCTTATATTTTAGCCTATTTTCTATAAGGTGTTTGTGGTGGTTACTGAGAGCTGAAAGCGATACATATATAAATGATATAGAAAGAGCTAGCAGAGCTACAGAGTAAGTTGCTGCAGCCATTAACTGGGAGATGAATTCACCAGATGAATTCACCAACACAAGGACAAATCTACAACAGAGTTGCTTACCAAGAAGACAGTGAATGTTCCTGAGTGGCCGAGTTACAGCTTTGACTTGAAAATCTATGGCAAGAACTAAAAATGGTTATCTAGCAATGATCAACAACCAAATTGACAGAGCTTGAAGAATTTAGAAAATAATAATTGGAAAATGTTGCATAATCCAGGTATGAAAGCTCTTAAAGATTTACCCAGAAAGAAAGACAGCTGTAATCACTGGCAAAGATGCTCTACAAAGTATTGACTCAGTGGTGTGCAAACATATGTAAATGAGATCATTCTGTATTTCATTTTCAATACATTTGCACACAAAAAAATGTAACATGTTTTCACTTTGTCGTTATGGGGTATTGTGTGCAGATGGGTGAGAAAAAAAACTCAATTTATTCCATTCTGAATTCAGGCTGTAACACAACAAAATGTGGAATAAGTCAAGGGGTATGAATACTTTCTGTATATATCAATTACATTGAAATCAATTTTATGTTCATTAAATTGGGTTTTATTTATCTATTTGGCGACTGTCACATTTTTTGGCCTCAATATATTTCTTGAAGTATGGCCTTACATGTGCGCAATGATGTGTCAAATCTTGATTTAGTGCAATATTATAGGGTAAGCATTAGAATAAGCCGTCTCCATATTTGCAGCCATAGGAACTAATATCTTTCTAGGAGTTGATCCGTCGTCAGTATTGTGGAATAATTCTATTGTTAAGGTAAGATTTGAATGGCGAAAGCTGACCCGAGAGCAGTGCTGCCTTTCTTTCCATCCTATCAGTATCGACACATAATTATTTTAAATTTAACCTTTATTTTATTCAACTACACAAGTCAGTTAAGAGCAAATTCTTATTTACAATGACGGCCTACCGCGGAACAGTGGGTTAACTGCCTTGTTCAGGGGCAGAACGACAGATTTTTATTTTTGCTCCAGCAACCTTTGGGTTACTGTCCCAATGCTCTAACCACTACGCTACCTGCCGCCCCCAAATGCCTCATTGACGCACTTAGCGAACGTTCTCTGCGGGGTGTTTTGGGAAATGTAGGAAAGATCGTAAGCCTAAATTCCATTGCTATCTAGAAACCGGGGCTAGGTCTGTTAATTTGCATGCTCAACAAATCACATTGTAAATCAGTGGTGTATCATTAACTAATCTCACAAAATAAATACACGTGAAACTTGGCTAGACATTCAAGAGGCCACACTATGTATCTGTCTCAAAAATGTAACAGATCTTCATCCCCCATTAAAAAAACTTCCATGCAATAGTATTACTTTTGCAACACAAATTCCATAAGGTAAATAAATGAATAGTGAATAGTCCTACTCTTAGACGCTTTATGAATAGTGGCCCAGGAGCCTGCAGAACACTGACTCTCTGACTGCGCAGTGGACACAAAACTGTTTGTTTGTCAGAGACGGTTCAAATGCAACCGATCTTCTTTCATCATCCCACATAATGGAAATTACTCTACAATTGTGGCACAGTTAACCATATTGTGCAACCTCCATTTTGGTTTGGTCACAATTAGAAGAAGAAAATGGTAGACCTCCTATTGTACAAACTGTACATCATCTCTATAGGTTCCGAAGGGGCTTTCTTTGGTGTCTCTCAATGGGAGATGATGACCATGGCTCTTGGGGCAAAACATTTGAAGCAATAATCTTTAGATCGTTTCAAAGACTTGATAGCCGAGCTAAAGCCAAGATGCATATCTAAGGGTTATTTGACCTGTGCTTTCTTTCTGATGGCTGAAGTTCAAGATTTATCCTCAGGCCTGGACCTGGCTCTTTCTTTTCCCTGGGTCACTTTGACCCAAGGCGGTGAACCCAGTAATGTTATACAAATGTCATGCATCATTGGACTGACATCTCCCATACAAGGCACCAGCGTTTACCCTCCGAACATTGTCCTGGAGGCAGAGAAGAGCAGAGACCCCTGGCAAAATGAACAAAGATATTTTATAGACAAGGTCATGTTGAAAAAAGAAAAAACACTAGCACAGCGAGGCAATGTTTTCCACTCACAGCAGCTTCCTTTTAGAACTGCTTCCTAAGACTTTCTCCTCGGTTCCTGCCCGATTACCATTTATTCTTAGAGGTTGCCTGTTCTCCCTCCGTTTCCCCCTGAGCATTTCATGTGAAAACCTTCCAGGAACTAAGTTCAAAATGCTCTCTGAATGTAAATTCAATGTAACAAAAACAGGTCAGCACGGAGAAAAGTCAATGCAAGGTCTTCTCACAGATTTGTCTGAGTGAAAAATCATCCTGTCACTCACTGTGGAGTGCTGAACAGCTACAGTTTCTCCATGTTTTGTTCCCCATGTCTTTCATATATCTTTCATCATTGTATTGTTTTGGTTTTATGATCTTCCATGCACCTTCCATTCCAATCACCTTCATCATTCTTGGGCTCCTGAGTGGCGCAGCGGTCTAAGGCACTGCATCTCAGTGCTAGAGGCATCCCTACAGACCCTGGTTTGATTCCAGGATCTATCACAACCAGCTGTGATTGGGAGTCCCATAGGGCGGTGCATAATTGGCCCAGCGTCGTCCGGATTTGGCCGGGGTAGGCTGTCATTGTGATTAAGAATTTCTTACTAACTGACTTGCCTAGTTAAATAAAGGTTAAAATAAACAAAAAAAACATGTCACTTCCAAGATCATTTTATGGTGGCCAGGCTAGAGAAACTAGCTCTAGATTAGCTGCAGAGACTCTCCCCTGTCCATGAAGGTTTACTACAGTAATGATGCAATGTGCTTGTGTGCATTATTACTCAATTGGAAAGAGTTGTCAGCGATTGAAGCTATTGAAGTGACTGGTTTACTGCTCATTTATTGTGTGCTATGACCTGATTAGGCCGTGGATTGATCAAAGACAGTGGCAGACTCTCACATTCCTCTGCAGCAGCCATCTCCTCAAAGGAAATGACCCAAGCGCAGTAAACAGACAGGGCAACAAGCTGTGCTGTCTGCTACACCCCACCGCTTTGAAGCTTTAGCAATTCCATGTTGGAATTGTCCCCAGACACAGTGCATTCCTCAGACACTCTGTCCATGTGCGTTGGTCAGGATTCAAGACGGAGTCTATTACAACTATAGGACCTGGGCCTGTTTTCATAATTTGGCTGATCTAGGAACAAGTCCCCCCTTGTCCATTTAAGCAGATGATCTAAAAGACTAAACTGATTCTAGATCAGCACTCCTACTCTTAGACGCTTTATGAATAGGGGCCCAGGAGCCTGCAGAAGACTGACTCTCTGACTGCGCAGTGGACACAAAACTGTTTGTTTGTCAGAGACGGTTCAAATGCAACCGATCTTCTTTCATCATCCCACATAATGGAAATTACTCTACAATTGTGGCACAGTTAACCATATTGTGCAACCTCCATTTTGGTTTTATACAAATGAGTGGTGCCGGCATGATCTATTCATGAAGTCACATGCAAACAGATGGTGAGAGGGATGATGAAACCATATGGCTGCAACAATGCTCTGTGTGAAGTGATGTTATTTGGTTCATCATACTGACTTCACAATTTACAAAATCATTGTGGGTTTTGACCGACATGGTTTTATGATTGCAGTAGTGGAATAAAGGCATATTTAGTTTTTTGGATTCCTGGATCCCAGGGCATAATTTATGTCACAGTGAACAGACGGGTCTTAGTACTGCTGCCAGAGCAACAAGCTGCCATGGAAACAGGGGGCTTGTGTGTTGTGTGGCTGCTTGTGTCAGAGATCTGCCTTATTGTTCTGCCCTCCCCCCTTTAGTGACGGCACGCTTTCCCTGGAGGTTTTCACATACAACATCTGTCCTGTGCAGGCCCCTCCTCCTCCACCACTGATCCACCCCCTCTAGGAAAGGCCAGAGAGGGCACCTCTCTCAATAAAGCCTGGCCACACACACCTGCTGAGAGGGTCAGGGGTTGCCGACCAAGGCATGCACACATTACCCACAACACAGCAGGACTCCAGCCTCCTGTCAACCAATGGTTTCTCTCTCTCCCAATGTTCAGGAGAAAGTCATACCCTCTCTCTAGTTCCTGACTCTGCCTTTTACAGTCAATGTCAAATCTTATGGATGATTATCAACCAATAAAGTCATATGTCAATTTCTTCAATCAATTAATCAATTTGATTTATAAAGCCCTTTTTACATCAGCCGATGTCACAAAGTGCTATACAGAAACCCAGCCTAAAACCTCAAACAGTAAGCAATGCAGATGTTGAAGCACGTTTGCTAGGAAAAACTCCCTAGAAAGGCAGGAACCTAGGAAGAAACCTAGAGAGGAACCAGGCTCTTTGTTATCGATTAAGGTTCCAGAAAGGTCACTCACAACAACAAAAACCACAGATCAAAAACATGTTCCACAGAGAATGACTGCACTGCTGGAAAGATCTGTTGTCGGGCATTAACAGGGTTTATAACAAGGAATTCACTTTGAAACTTATGATGGGTTCAACCATTCTACATGTAAGAGGATTAATTCTCTTAAAGTACTTTCATCTATCAACTTTGAGAAATTGCTCAATTTCAATGGGTATTACAAACTACATTTACAAACCACAAAGCATCTCTGCTTAATCTCTTGTGGTATGTCCACAATGTTCCACTGAAGTGAAAAATGACCGTTGAGAGCACTGATAACCTTGGTTTTATGTAGGCTAACTTCACATTGACTTAAAAAAGTACATTCCCTCTATATTTACAGAGCACAGGAAGCCCTGCTGCTGAATCCTCCTGTGATTGGTGGATGTGTGTGTGGACAGGGACAGGGACAGGGACAGGGACAGGGACAGGGACAGGGACAAGGACAGGGACAGGGACAGGGAGCCAGGGGGTGCTCCCTGTGGTGTGCACTGTGGTGTTCCCTGTGGTGTGCTCTGTGGTGTTCCCTGTGGTGTGCTCTATGGTGTGCTCTGTGGTGTGCCCTGTCCATGGTGTTCTCTCTGTGCTGTCTGCTGCCTCGGAGGACCCTGAAGGAATCACCCTCATCAATCTGGCCACACATTCCACAATGACTGACAATGGGACTCCACTCTCTCCATGGCAGATGGCTTGCCTTGGGCTGTCCACGCCAAGCTCCCATTGTTTACCCCCGGGTTTAAAGCTGCTTGCCGGGACCTTCACTCCTCCCACCTTAGCGCCAAAGAAGGGACACTTAAATGTAGAAGACGAAATATAGGAGTCAGGTTTTTCTCGAACAACCAGTTGCATGTTTAGGGATATTACTTTTTTTTTTTTTTAGATGAGAAATACTTTTTCATGTGAAGTAAAAGATTGACACAACCCAGGGAGTGTTGTTTTGTGTGGTTGGATTGACATTGTGGAATAGGCTGCAGTCCCACATGGATAGTGCTAAACCTTTATTCCCACAGGAGTCTCTGACACAGAAGGAGCCAGGCTAGGCCCCAGCACTAACATGTCTTCAAGCTGTACGTAGCGCCATAGTAAAACATGTGATCCTGACTACACAATGTGTCTGTCCCCAGACTACAACAGCTCAATATAATGCTACTAATCTATTGATTTTAAGATTCTATACTAGGTTTATAGATTTAATAGATGGGAAAACAGGACAGTATGGTGTGTACTACTTTTAACTGAATGTAATGTATACCAAATAATCTATTTCCCCCCTCAAACTAGGGTTGTGATGCTGGGATCATGCGGCATCATTGCATTTCACTGAGTGGAAGAAGCTCATACTAAGCCTTTTCTCTCACTTACACTCACAACCTGAAAATGGAGGGAAGAGACAGCTCTTTGCTTTGTGACATGGGCGTCCTCGGACGTGCTCACCAAGGGCATCAGAGATGAACCAGCTTTGAGCAACTCTATTCAGCAATTAGCATAAAGCTGCCCCTCTTAAAGGATGCAGAAGTCCCCCTTCTGAACTTTTGTCAGAGGGTTCACTGTGTTTAACACATCTGTTGTGTCCCATGTCTGTGCAGCCCATGGACAGGTCTGTCTAAAGCACACCCTTTATTCTGCTGTGAAAAGAGCTATACGGGCCCCTGATAGATTGCCTTCATTTCAATGAAAATGGCAGCCCCCAGTGAAAGAGAATAATGGAGAACCACCACTTCAGCCCCCCCCCAGCTTAAGGCCCCAAAGCTCCCTTTAAAACGCTCCTCTTAAACAGTCTGAAACGGAGCATAATCACGTAGAGAAAAGAAACCATGTCTGACCAAGTTTTATGTTCTCCCTTTAAAAGCTGTCCCTTTTTGTTTTGCGTTAACGTGTCAGCAACTTCAAAGACAACCGTTATGGCGTAGGACGTGGGTATCTAAACCCAGACTGTCCCATAAACAGCGATGACATTAAACGAGAAAAACATGTCAATGATAACTGTAAACAAAGCATGAAGATATACATTTAAAGCCAATGTTGGTTTTTTGGAGGCTGGGGTTTATTTGTAAAACATAAAAATACAATAAGCGATAAGGTTTGACAGGTTGATGCTATATTTATTTTATTTAACTGACCACATGATGAAAAGTGATGTCAAGAAACGGATGTTCTGGGACATTGTTTTCATAAGTGCCAGTTACAATTAGTTGCTCGAAGCTGTCCCACCAGGAAAGCCACCAGACAAAACCAAAAACATGAAACAGTCCAGCACTGTAAACTTTTCTTGAAGTTTTTCCCAAACACATCCAATCATGTGGACTACTGTTGTCCATGGTTACGCTCAAACATGTTAACAAATGTTGCTATTTATATTTCACTACATATCAGATAGAAATAGCTCTGGTCATAATCCCAGCTACAACTTTCAGATTTATTTTCATAAGACAAAGAAGACACTTAGTTTGACAGTTCATTTGACCATATCTTCATGATGAAATGCCCATTGAGACAAAAGGACTCTCATCACCCATCAAATCAAATCAAAGTTTATTTGGCACGTGCGCCTAATACAACAGACGTAGGTAGACCTTACAGTGAAATGCTTAATTACAGGCTCTAACCAATGTTGCAAAAAAGGTATTAGGTGAACAATAAGTAGGTAAAGAAATAAAACAACAGTAAAAAGACAGGCTATATACAGTAGCGAGGCTATAAAAGTAGCAAGGCTACATACAGACACCGGTTAGTCAGGCTGATTGAGGTAGTATGTACATGTAGATATGGTTAAAGTGACTATGCATATATGATGAACAGAGAGTAGAAGTAGTGTAAAAGAGGGGTTGGCGGGTGGTGGGACACAAATCAGACAGCCCGGTTAGCCAATGTGCGGGAGCACTGGTTGGTCGGCCCAGTTGAGGTAGTATGTACATGAATGTATAGTTAAAGTGACTATGCATATATGATAAACAGAGAGTAGCAGCAGCATAAAAAGAAGGGTGGGGGGGTCACACAAGGCAAATAGTCCGGGTAGCCATTTGATTACCTGTTCAGGAGTCTTATGGCTTGGGGGTAAAACTGTTGAGAAGCCTTTTTGTCCTAGACTTGGCACTCCGGTACCGCTTGCCATGCGGTAGTAGAGAGAACAGTCTATGACTGGGGTGGCTGGGGTCTTTGACAGTTTTTAGGGCCTTCCTCTGACACCGCCTGGTGTAGAGGTCCTGGATGGCAGGCAGCTTAGCCCCAGTGATGTACTGGGCCGTTCGCACTACCCTCTGTAGTGCCTTGCAATCAGAGGCCGCGCAGTTACCGTACCAGGCAGTGATGCAACCAGTCAGGATGCTCTCGATGTTGCAGCTGTAGAACCTTTTGAGGATCTCAGAACCCATGCCAAATCTTTTTCATTTCCTGAGGGGGAATAGGCTTTGTCGTGCCCTCTTCCCGACTGTCTTGGTGTGTTTGAACCATTCTAGTTTGTTGTTGATGTGGACACCAAGGAACTTGAAGCTCTCAACCTGCTCCTCTACAGCCCTGTCGATAAAAATGGGGGCGTGCTCGGTCCTCCTTTTCCTGTAGTCCACAATCATCTCCTTAGTCTTGGTTACATTGAGGGATATGTTGTTATTCTGGCACCACCTGGCCAGGTCTCTGACCTCCTCCCTATAGGCTGTCTCGTTGTTGTCGGGGATCAGGCCTACCACTGTTGTGTCGTCTGCAAACTTAATGATGGTGTTGGAGTCGTGCCTGGCCATGTAGTCGTGGGTGAACAGGGGGGGACTGAGCACGCACCCCTGGGGAGCTCCAGTGTTGAGGATCAGCATGGCAGATGTGTTGCTACCTACCCTCACCACCTGGAGGCGGCCCGTCAGGACGTCCAGGATCCAGTTGCAGAGGGAGGTGTTTAGTCCCAGGATCCCTAGCTTAGTGATGAGCTTTGAGGGTACTATGGTGTTGAACACTGAGCTGTAGTCAATTAATAGCATTCTCACATAAGTGTTCCTTTTGTCCAGGTGGGAAAGGGCAGTGTGGAGTGCAATAGAGATTGCATCATCTGTGGATCTGTTTGGGCGGTATGCAAATTGGAGTGGGTCTAGGGTTTCTGAGATAATGGTGTTGATGTGAGCCATGACCAACCTTTCAAAGCATTTCATGGCTATGGACGTGAGTGCTACGGGTCTGTAGTCATTTAGGCAGGTTGCCTTTGTGTTCTTGGGCACAGGGACTATGGTGGTCTGCTTGAAACATGTTGGTATTACAGACTCAATCAGGGACATGTTGAAAATGTCAGTGAAGACACCTGCCAGTTGGTCAGCACCTGCCTGGAGCACACGTCCTGGTAATCCGTCTGGCCCCGCAGCCTTGTGCATGTTATCCTGTTTAAAGGTCTTACTCACGTCGGCTACGGACGGTGTGATCACACAGTCATCCGGAACAGCTGATGCCCTCATGCATGCCTCAGTGTTGCTTGCCTCGAAGCGAGCATAGAAGGGATTTAGCTTGTCTGGTAGGCTTGTGTCACTGGGCAGCTCGCGGCCGTGCTTCCCTTTGTAGTCTGGAATAGTTTGCAAGCTCTGCCACATAAAACGTCGGAGCCGGCGTAGTATGATTCAATCTTAGCCCTGTATTGACGCTTTGCCTGTTTGATGGTTCGTTGCAGGGCATAGCAGGATTTCTTGTAAGCTCCCGGGTTAGAGTCCCACACCTTGAAAGCGGCAGCTCTACCCTTTAGCTCAGTGTGAATGTTGCCTGTAATCCATGGCTTCTGATTGGGGTATGTACGTACAGTCACTGTGGGGACGTCCTTGATGCACTTATTGATAAAGCCAGTGACTGATGTGGTGTACTCCTCAATGCCATTGGAAGAATCTCAGAACATGTTACAGTCTGTGAAAGCAAAACAGTCCTGTAGTTTAGCATCTGCTTCATCTAACCACTTTTTTATAGACCGAGTCACTGGTGCTTCCTGCTTTAATTTTAGCTTGTAAGCAGGAATCAGAGGATAGAGTTGTGGTCGGATTTACCAAATGAAGGGTGAGGGAGAGCTTTGTACGCGTGTCTGTGTGTGGAGTAAAGGTGATCTAGAATTTTTTCCCTCTGGTTGCACATTTAACATGTTGTTGGAAATTTGGTAGAACTGATTTCAGTTTCCCTGCATTAAAGTATCCGGCCACCAGGAGCGCCGCCTCTGGGTGAGTGGTTTCCTGTTTGCTTATTTCCTTATACAGCTGACTGAGTGCGGTCTTAGTGCCAGCATCTGTCTGTGGTGGTAAATAAACAGCCACAAAAAGTATAGCTGAAAACTCTCTAGGCAAGTAGTGTGGCCTGCAATTTATCAAAATATACTCTACTTCAGGCAAGCAAAATCTAGACTTCCTTAGATTTCGTGCACCAGCTGTTATTTACAAATATGCACAGACCGTCCCCCGCTCGTCTTACCAGAGTGTGCTGTTCTATCTTGCCGGTGCAGCGTATATCCCGTTAGCTGAATATCCATGTCGTCATTCAGCCACGATTCCGTGAAACATATGATATTACAGTTTTTAATGTCCCGATTGGTAGGATATTCGTGATCGTACCTCGTCTAGTTTATTGTCCAATGATTGCACGTTGGCGAGTAGTATTGACGGTAACGGCAGCTTTCCCACTCGAAGCGAGCATAGAAGACCAGGCATCCGGCTCTTTGTCCTCTGTACCTGCTTCGCTTCCTCTTGCAAATACTCTACTCAGCAAACTGGATGCAGTCTATCACAGTCTATCAAAGTGCCATCCGTTTTGTTACCAAATCATCTTATACCACCCACCACTGCGACCTGTATGCTCTAGTCGGCTGGCCCTCGCTACATATTCGTCGCCAGACACACTGGCTCCAGGTCATCTATAAGTCTATGCTAGGTGAAGCTATCTCAGTTCACTGGTCACGATAACAATACCCACCTGTAGCACACGTTCCAGCAGGTATAATCCCCAAAGCCAACACCTCATTTGGCCGCCTTTCCTTCCAGTTCTCTGCTGCCAGTGACTGGAACGAATTGCAAAATTCGCCGAAGCTGGAGACTTTTATTTCCCTCACCAACTTTAAACATCAGCTATCTGATCAGCTAACCGATCGCTGCAGCTGTACATAGTCCATCTGTAAATAGCCCACCCAATCTACCTACCTCATCCCCATACTGTTTGATTTACTTTTCTGCTCTTTTGCACACCAGTATCTCTACTTGCACATCATCATCTACTCATGTATCACTCCAGTGATAATCTGCTAAATTGTAATTCTTCGCTACTATGGCCTATTTATTTCCTACCTCCTCATGCCTTTTGCACACACTGTATATAGACTTTCCTTTTTTCTACTGTGTCATTGACTTGTTTATTGTGTTATTGGCTTGTTTATTGTTTATTCCATGTGTAACTCTATGTTGTCTGTGTCACACTGCTTTGCTTTATCTTGGCCAGGTTGCAGTTGTAATGAGAACTTGTTCTCAACTAGCCTACCTGGTTAAATAAAGGTGAAATGTAAAAAAATACATATAAAAAATAACGGGTTAGTTGGCCCTGTCGGGTGTTTGGAGAATGTCCTGTGCGTCTTGCTTGTTGAAGAAAAAATCTTTGTCTAATCCGAGGTGAGTGATTGCTGTCCTGATATCCAGAAGCTCTTTTTTGCTGTAAGAAACATTATGTATAAAATAAGTTACAAATGACGTGAAAAAAAACACATAATAGCACAATTGGTTGGGCGCCCGTAAAACGGTTGCCATTTCTTCCGGCGCCATTTTGTAGAGAAGAACATGTCAGTGGTAATAGGTCAGTTAGATTGGTTCGCAGGATGTTTACCAGAGAATGGCAGAGATGTATTAATGGTGAGGACAGTACCAGGATGGGAACACAATGGACAAAACATCTTTCTTTTTTTGTATGGGTTAGTGCTATTAATAAACCAACTGAAGTTATGGGTTATACAAGTATAACATTTGTTCTTCTGAGTGACAATTTCTTTCCAGAAAAAAAGATTGTCATTCATAATGTTTCCTATACAACCATTAGAAAAGAAGGACGTGTCATTTGACATAACAAATAAAAACGTTCAAACAGAGAGCTCTTTTGATTTTCTGATGCTGTGAAGTCCTGTCCCAATAGTGTACTGGTGTATTGGGGACAAATATAGCTCCTCTGTATTGTCTATCTGCTGGAAAGAGCCCCTCTAAATCAAAATAGACAGTTCTGCACCAAGACAATGGGTGCTATTGTTTCCTGCTGAAAGGAGAGCATGTGCTTTGCTAATGCCGCACTTGCAGCAGCCAACCTCCGGGACAACTTCTACATTCAGTCTTTGATTAAGGAGCACAGTTAGTCATGGATGACTTCCTCCAAGGTGCCTGGAGGTTGTGGGAAAGGCCCAGTGAGCGAGTGTGGCCTCGACTGGGGCTGGCACTGGTCACAGTGAATGGCTCTGCGGCGGTTAACGATATTGGGGGGTGTCCAACAGAACCAATGGATTCAGTGTGGGGAGATTACATGATTACAGTCTCGGTCACAACCTGTCTTGGGGACAAAAGTGATGGTGTGTGTGGGTTACTGTGGTTGCGTGTGTGTTTACTAATGAGGCCTTAGTGAGGGCGCTTTAGCGATCGTCCCCTCCCCACCACATCATCAGGTCATATGAGCACAGATGCTCCATGATCTCTCACTCTCTCCTTGGTCCCCAGACAGAGCTGCCTTGAAAAAAATATGCATTGAAGGGAAAATGACAATGTTTGACGGGATATTTTACTTTGACAAACAAGCTGATATAGTTAAATGTTCTGTCAAAAAGGAAGAACCAAAATGTAGGGGGATTGACACTTGAAGATACAGAGGAATGCATGCAGTAGGCCTATATGCCAGTGAAGGCAAAGCCTGCTCCCCATGGTCCATGCTAAGGGGGTGTTAGCTAAACACAGGCTAAACACAGGCTAACCCAGGCTTTACAGCCTAGTCCATACCCAGACTTCTGGGCTGGCCTGGGCCGGGGTGTTTATGTTCAGTCTGATCTCAGGCACATCTGTGTTGGACTGTGTGGCTGGCTGGCAGGCTGGGCTGTGACTGTGATTAGCATGGCGCCCGTATGGAGCAGTCTGAGGGGATAGGGGGCCGCTGCCTTGTGAAGGAGATTACTACACGAGCATAGACAGGGAGGAGCACCTGCTGCTCTTCTACTCTACAGACTAGCCTACCAGAGACACGGGCTCTCAGCAAAACACCCGGCATCTCCATAAACTAACACTATCTAATCTGGCTTTGGGGCTGTAGTCACCCCATGCAATGCTGCAAGTCTGGCTCACATACTATTTCATCACAATACATGGCATCTAATTACCTGCAAGGAATTCTTAGTTGACATGTGTGCAATGTCATAGTATAACAAATGGATATATTATAACATCGTTGTGATGGTAGTCTGTGGTTATTAGTGTTTATTCTAGAGAAATTATTTGACTAATTTTACTCATTTGACTGACCTGCTCCATGGGATCTTTGCTTATGGGTAATTTGATCCGTTCTGTCCAGTCATATAATGGACCATATAGTTGCACCAGGATCTTAACCTAACCTGGTCCTCATTCATGCTCCCTGAGGGAAATCAAAATGCTTGTAACTTGCAATAATCCTGGAGTTTCCCACGGTTACTATGAGGGCTTAGCAGAAGTCTGATTCCCCACAGGGGTCAGATATGCAGTATGTTTCCCAAATACCACGTAGGTAGTAAGTCGTAACCATAGCCAAATGTAAAAGCACAAAATACAAACAATACAACGATTCATAATCTATTTACTACTTTCAATGAATAAAAGGAATATCGCATGTAATATTAATCATATATATGAATTTAATATTTGTCTTTATGTTATTTATAAAGGGTAAACTTAGATAAGCCCCTGTTGCATTCAGTAAATCTGACATTTAAACAACATTTGACATTTATATTTCTGTCATTTAGAAGACGCTCTTATCCAGAGAGTCGTACAGTTAGATCATTCATCTTAATATAGCTAGGTGGGACAATCACATAGCACAGTCATAGTAAGTCGATTTGCCTTCGATAAAGTAAACTTAGATATGCCCCTGTTGTATTCATTAAAGGTCTGACAGTTAAACAAGGCCTAGGATAATCCACTTATTACGAGAGGATCAGCTCTGTTAGACCCTCCACAAGGGGTAGACTGATGCCTTGTGTGATGGCGACATGGAGGTGCTATTGTTTTCCCTCAATGGAGCTGTGCCAGGAATGAACCTCCCTCAGCAGCAAATAGAGCAGAAGATTCCCTCAGCTGACTAGGATGAAAAGTCTGGGGAGCAGAAGGCTGTGTGTGTCTGTCTCTCTGTGTTTGTGTGTTTTTTTGGTTTTAGTATCCTTGTGGGGACCAGAAATCCTCACTAGGATAGTAAAACATGGTCCCCACAAGGACAAAGGCTATTTTAGGCTTAGGGTTTAGGTTTTGGGTTACAATTAGGGTTATCGTTAGAATTAGGATTAGGGGTTACGTTTAGGATTAGATTTAGGGTTAGGGATAAGGGAAAATATCATTTTGAATGGAAATAAATTGTAGGTCCCCACAAGGATAGTAAAACATATGTGTGTGTACAGTATGTGTTTGTGGGTGTATGTGTGTATGAGTGTTGGTGTGTTCACTTGTGTGCAGACGTGTGTGTGGGGGACACCTCCTTATCATTCTGCTCTGCTGATATTCCAGACTGAGAGACAGACTGGCATTTCTGCCGAGCAAGTTGTATTCTCAGCATGTAGCATGTGGCCAGGCCGGCTCTACCCCAGTCATACAGATGGCCAAGCATGACTGCAGTAAGCCTTGTTTACGTGTGGTCCTTGGTTTTTGAATTATTAATGGAGAATGGCTAATCAGTATTGAGCCATATGCATGTCTTGCATTAAATTATGCATCACACGATGGCAGTGGAATAAACACAGTTTAGTATAACAACAATCACAAATATGTATGTGATTATGTTGGACTCAATTTGCTAATGGAGGAGCCAAGAAGTGGTATGTGTCATTTATCACAAAAGGAGAAATGGGAGTAACTTGACATACATTCTATGTGGGTTCCAACAGGAAATGCAGTCTTAGCATTCCATGTCAGTTCAATTACCAGTTAGTCTTTAGTAATTAGCTAGTCCTCTTTGTGTCGTCTCTCACTGGTTTTTACATGGCAGTAAAGTAATTTAACAACCTTACAATCACATCTGCTTTACATTGTTGGCTGGTAATTCCCCTGGCTTCCCATGGTGCTATCCATTAAACCCTGCTCTCTGCTCAGCGTCACTGCTTTTATTTACCCTGGCTAAAAGCTAGGATATGATAGAGGGATGCTACTCTCCAGATTGGGCTCCTGAGTGGCGCAGCGGTCTAAGGCACTGCATCTCAGTGCTAGAGGCATCACTACAGACCCTAGTTCTGATTCCAGGCTGTATCACATCCGGCCGTGATTGGGAGTTCCATAGGGCGGCGCACATTTGGCCCGGCGTTGTCTGGGTTAGGGTTTGGCCGGGGTAGGCCGTCATTGTAAATAAGAATTTGTTCTTAACTGACTTGCCTAGTAAAATAAAATAAAAATAGCTTACAAGACACAAGCCAGAAGGTTATCAATCAGGAACTACTTGATAAACAAAAACAATGAAATAATATGAATCTTGACATTTTAGTCATTTAGCAGATGCTCTTATCCATAGTGACTTACAAGTTAGTCCATTCATCTTCAGATAGCTAGGTGAGACAACCACATATCACAGTCAAGTACATTTATCCTCAATCAGCAAAGGCAGTGCTATTAGGAAAAGACAAGTGCGAGTGTTTCTGTTTTTAGTATGAAATTAACAATGTTTTTTTTAAGCCGGAGTATAATGAAAAATTAAGTAGACTACCAAAATGACGAGTGTGTAACTGACACTGTGGAGAAAGTAGCTGTGAAGCTCTAAATAGATAACAGATGTAGTATAATATCACTGATTGTGGTGATAATTGACCCAGAGAGCCTTGCTTGTCCGTCGTTGTTCTCTGTGGCGTAATATGAAGGACACAATGATAGAGCTCTGGCAGGGCGAAGGCCCTGGGAATCACACACGTTACAGGCAGGGCCTCCGTTGATGTAGACAGTGTCTCCCCTCTGCCTGTTGGGAGCCCCCGGGCCCCTGAGGGTAGGGAAGTTAGAGGTTCACACAGAGTTGTTCATTTCCAAACAGATCATGTATCAGTCCCTTCTGAAGAGTGAGACTCAAGGGAATATTTTTTTACCTGTGGTTGGAAGGAGACTGGTAGGAAGACAAGTTACACGGTTCAACGAAGAGAAACTGTTGATGAGGGAAGTCAGGGGAGGGGGGGCCGCGGTAGCCCAACTAGTTTCATGGCTAGTCTGAACCGAAACCACCTCAGATAAGTTGTTGATACTAATCCAATATGTAATTGTTCCCATTTCATTTAACATTTACATATTAGTCAGCAAGCAATCATATCCAGAGTGACTTACAGGTAGTGCATTCATCTTAAGGTAAATGGGTGAAACAACCAGATATTACAGTCATAGTAAGCAAATGTTTCCTCAATAAAGCAGCTATCAACAAAGCCAGCGAGTGCAAGAAAGACAAGGGTGTTAGAATTTGTATAGATTTTTTTCAAGGGAGTTGGAATTAAATCTCATTTCAATTTGAGATGAAGTAATTCACACAATACACATATCACCCACATAACCTCAGCTGAGTCTAACCTCAGCAGTTTCCCATCGGAATCTCTCCCAGGCCAGCTCAGCAGTCAGTCCCGTGAGATTCTCACACATCGGCATGCCTTGTCATTCATACAGTATCAGTTCCCAGAGCTCCGTTCTTCCACCATAATGCACAGGCAGACTGTGTCCCCAGCCTGCATCTCTTCAGATTGCACATCATACAAAACACAAAGCCCTCCCAGGAACATGGGTGACAATTGAAAACAATCAAAACAAATTCAAAACTTGCCTCTCAGTGTCCCCCCTAGCATCCATAATTACAACTGTCCAACTAAAGACAGTTGAAGTTCTCACTATTTTCCGATGTCCCTCCCCCTCCCCCATAACCCTATAGTCTTATGAAGGGTAGACGAGATCTCTCCCAGTGTAACCTGTCAATCAGCAGTGGTTCCCAGGACAACATGGGGTTAGACAAAGGGGAAGTTATGGGAAGCGTTAGTTAGGTTGAAAGAGTGGAAGTAGGGCAGGGACGGGGGGAGAACAGTGGGAGTCTGAACAGTTATGCAAATGGGCTCTATAGTTGTGGAAGAGAACACTATGCTCACTCTATATAATATACCGGGGACAGGAATTGTATTTTTATTTATTTAACTAGGCAAGTCAGTTAAGAACAAATTCTTATTCACAATGACGGCCTAGGAACAGTTGGTTAACTGCCTTGTTCAGGGGCAGAACAACTGTTTTTTACCTTGTCAGCTTGGGGATTCGATCTAGCAACCTTACAGTTACTGGCCCTACACTCTAACCACTAGGCTACCTGCCGTCTAGGAAGCCAGACTTGCTCTGCGGCTGCTCTGATATTAGGACCAGCTGGGGTTCCTGGGTGGACACAGCTCCTGATTTCACCCCTTGAAAAGATGTGTATTCTGATTTCAAAGCATCGATACAGTGCTTTTTATCTTGTTGACGTTTTTTACACAAGCAATAGTAGACCACCCCTAGGACAATCACCATACTAAAGAGACAACCTAGGATGGTCATAATGTAGTGGGTAGCTGTTGCATGGTTCTGTAACAGCTATTCACTTCAAGAGAATAGCATACACGAATAATTCAATCTAAGGGCATTCCTTATGGAAGTGACACAGTACGTGTAGTCAGTATCGGGTTTCAGGTTTTTAAGTTCAATGTCCTCCTGAAGTTTGAGGTTTTGAATATCAGTGAAAAAACTGTTATTGTAGAGACCCAGGCTGTACATCCTCTTGAAGTGATGAGGGATCTGAACAGTGATGGTAGCCCATGTTTCAGAGACTTGCCTCAGCCTCATACTGGGCCAATCAAGGAGTCTGGACTCCGGTGGGAGGGTGGTGTTCTCAGGAGGCACAGGTCTGTACCGTGTCACATAGGAGTCTGTACACACAGTGGAGAGCATATGGAGAGGTGTAGGTGGCAGTGGAGCCATTGTCCTGGTGGCATTTGTGGAAGGGTGGGTAAGCTCTGCACACAGAGATAGCTGGAGCTTGGCAGCATCATCGCTGTTGAGCTTGGCGGTGGCCTCGGTGGTTTGATGCTGTTGCTCATCGCTCTCCTTTTCCTTAGTTTTGGTGCATTGACGAAGCCAACTTCTGATATCCATCGTGGGAGATTAGTTGGTTCAAGCTAGCTAAATGTGAAGCAGCTTCAATGGTAAACTTGACCTCGCCCTTAAAAATCAAAATCAAATATTACAGGCGGAGGTGTATCACGTTATTCACTTAGCCTACCACAAAGGTGAGAGAGGAGAAGCGTTTCCCCACGCTTTTTAAGGATAGGTGATACACACACACACACCACAGCTCACCCTGTTCATTATATAGGGACATAAAACTAAAAGTGAGGTTGCTAAAGTTTAAACTGAAGGGGCTAAGCCCCCTTTAGCCTCCTCGTCGAGCTGGATCGGTCATAATAGTTTGTAGCTCAAACCGTTAGACTTTTACAGACATTTCCGTGAGAACAACTGCTCTCGAGATCCTCCCTTGACTCACACACATCACTCTAGCGCAGCCCCCCTCATTCCAGACACTGTCTGCGATTCAGTAACCTTTTGTAAGACAAATTAATGGTTGAAATTCCCCAAAACAAACATCTATTTTTTTTTTTATCACACATTTATGGTTAAATTTGATGTTAAAAATAGACAGGTTTTCATGTTTTTAACAGTTATTTTGAACAATTTTATCCATTGCAACTTCTAATGAAAATGTTTCTGTTATTCTGTTGTGGTTCTGTCATACTCAGAGGAAGAGTAATTGGCAATTGAGCTAATCTGACATAGTCTACTGCAGGGTCGTGGACAGACCTTTGGAGCGACAGTTGCTAAAAAAAAGGGCCTTGCATGGCCACTGCATGCAAGTCAGATGACTGTGCACTTGGGGTGGGAGATATTTTCTGAGATTGAAGAGCTCATGAAATTAGCTAGATTGATGTGCAATTTGTTACATAAAAAATAAAACAAAAAACGCAAAGGGACTCAAAATAGAATTACTAAATAATTCATAAAATTACTCAAATCCACCGAGCTGAGAGGGCGCTTTTTCATAGGAGCGCACAAGGGCAGGTGCTCGGGCACTGGTTGAGCCCTATCTGTGCATGTGCCTGGCCTACTGGTATGACCTAAGATGGCTGCCGTTATTGGAGATTTGGCTGCCAGTGCCATAATCTGACTTTTAGCTCTAACTTTAAACTCAGTTTCAATTGCTTCATCTGAGTTTCATCTGAATGATGACATTCTCAACTTGGTATAGAGAAATTGATCAAATGTTGTATCTATAAGGGTAAACATGTGTTTGTATTTTTCAGTTATAGTGGCAAACTATGGCTACTATAATTTGACAAAGAAAGTGTCCAATATAGGGCACAAGTTGCAGACTAGTGATGGTTTTCTGTTCTACCTGATAATTGTGTCCCAGTTATAAATCAGTTCTTGATTAGAGGGAGAGAATGAAAAAAAGCAGTGGAACTGGCTTCGAGGTCCATCTTTGAATTTGAGGGCTCTAGGGGTTTAGTGGAACCTCTACTACATAGACATCTCCTTTAGAAGGGGTGCCAGAGGACTGTTGGTGCCTGAGGGCTATTGATAGCAATGACAGTGGGCTTCGACAATGTATAAAAATCTAGCTATCAGAGTCAGATTTACTCTGTAGCTAGATTTCGCTCTCTCCATAAATCTATCTCTGTGCCATATTGGTGCCTTTCTCTCAAAACAGTCCTCCTGAATTGTCCAACAATGTTACCATCGAAAAATGGTTGCCCAGGGTCCCAGGGGCCAAATCCGGGGTGGCTCTTTATTTTTTCAGGTTACATACATCTACCTCTGTGACAAATTGGGTGTTGTTAACACAAAGTGCACGATTGACTCAAATTGTTCAGCTTACATTTCATTCCACCATATTTACACAGAAATCATTGCAAATTGTGAGGGTTTTGTTGGTAACTACTTGCTTGACAAAGTCCTAACATTTTAGAAGGATCAAATAAAATGCTTTTAAAATGTTTTTAAGTTGGCACTTTTATGGTTAAAGAGATAGTTCACCCAAATGACAAAATTACACATTGGTTTCCTTACCCTGTAAGCAGTCTATGGACAAGGTTTGACATCAAAATGACATATTGGTTTCCTTACCCTGTAAGCAGTCTATGGACAAGGTTTGACATCAAAATGACATATTGGTTTCCTTACCCTGTAAGCAGTCTATGGACAAGGTTTGACATCAAAATGACATATTGGTTTCCTTACCCTGTAAGCAGTCTATGGACAAGGTTTGACATCAAAATGACATATTGGTTTCCTTACCCTTTAAGCAGTCTATGGACAAGGTTTGACATCAAAATTACAAATTGGTTTTCGTACCCTGTAAGCTGTCTATGGACAAGGTATGATAGCAATCCATACTTTGGTTTTGTTTACTTGGCCACTGTTTTAAATGCTAACTTTTGACACACACTTTATAGCGTGGATCAGAGTACCAAATGCTCCAGGATCCGGATCATACAGGGTATATGTGAAAGCGTCCTGGGCCTCCCGAGTAGTGCAGTGGTCTAAGGCACTGCATCGCAGTGCTAGCTGTGCCACTAGAGATCCTGGTTTGAGTCCAGGCTTAGCCGCAGCCGGCCGTGACCGGGAGGCCCGTGGCCCAGCGTTGTCCTGGTTAGGGGAGGATTTGGCCCATCGCGCACTAGCGACTCCTGTGGCGGGGTGGGTGCAGTGCACGCTGACATGGTCGCCAGGTGTATGGTGATTCCTCCGACACATTGGTGCGGCTGGCTTCGGGGTTAAGCAGGCATTGCCTCGAAGCAGTGCGGCTTGGCTGGGTTGTGTGGCTCTCGACCTTCGCCTCTCCCGTGTCCGTATGGGAGTTGCAGCGATGGGACAAGACTGTAACTACCAATTGGATACCACGAAAAAGGGGTAAAGGTATATAAAAAAGCGCTCTAAATGGGTCACCGTGCCTGTCCATGAAGTACTGAATATCATGGTGTTTTGATAAACCACTGTTTCTTACAACAAAGTCTTTCAAGTGGCTTGGAGAGTTGTTGAAACGCTTCCAAAATAGGGCTAATTGACAGTGAGAATGATCATTAAGTAGTCTAATGTTAGATCATCAATGTAAATAGTTTTGATAATCTATTTAATGTTTGAAGACATAAAGCACCCCAGGATTACAACATACTGTACTTGATGGCTGTAATAGACCAGACTTGGAAAACCATCCACCCCCCCCCCCCCCCAATTGTTTTTCTTTTTTTCTTAACTCGACAGTCTAAACACACCTTTCGACTGCTATACAGTAGCTGGCTCTGGTTCCCACATAGGCATGCAGCATTGGGCCATTTGAATGAGAATAGGCCTGATGAGAGCACAGGGCAGTAACGCTTAAGTACTTAATGGAATCCAGTCATCACAGTGACATGTTGCATTATCCTCTGGATCACCCATTGTGAAGACCCAGCAAGGTAGCTAGTGGCCCGCTGGGGACAAAACGACACTGTACAGGTTGAAGAAAAGCCATTCATTCCAACAGAGACCACTTGTCTTCAGGCCCTAGCTGCCACAGCCAGCACCCACACAGTTCAAATGAATCATTTCAACATTTCTCATCACTTATAGTTCCATGAGCATAAAATATAAATTACATTTGTCAACAGGTATTAGAAGTTCTGACGATTACAGAACAATTCAAACAACGGATGCTGTAATACATCTCTTTATTCTCACTTTTCTCCCTCTTTCCAAATATCACAAAGATTGTAGCAGTAATGCAGCAGTAACTTCAGGAAGAGAGGCTTTTTGGGGTGTAATTGAGTCATCAAAATGTTTTCACTCTGCTCACCATGGGTACCATAGCAATATGTTAGTGTTGCAAGCCGAATAGAAGAGTTTCACCCAGGCCTTTATGGCAGAGCAAGATGGAGTCAGCTGAACATGCCTGGACATGTCAGAGTGTAACCTGACCTGGAGCTGTAGTAGATCGGTCATCTAATCCACTGTCATAGTACTGTAATCAATTAGATTAGCTGGAAATACAGCACAAGCCGCACACAACAACTGCAACTGGC
Organism: Salvelinus fontinalis; assembly: GCF_029448725.1. NCBI lineage: Eukaryota > Metazoa > Chordata > Actinopteri > Salmoniformes > Salmonidae > Salvelinus > Salvelinus fontinalis. Next base: position 85,678,907 of record NC_074666.1, read on the forward strand.
AACCACACATGTCACCCACTGTCAACGCATGCAGGAAATGACTTCCAAAAATCGAGAAATATTCTGTCATGTCCAAAGAATTTAATGTATAAGTCAAACTTGTTTTAAAACAAAAATAATTCACATCTGCCTAATAGCCTACATGCAAGTTTAAGTGTTGAACATTGAGAAAGTGATAGATACACAATATATACAAAAGTTAAAATTAGTGGATTCGGCTATTTCAGCCACACCCGTTGCTGACAGGTGTATCAAATCGAGCAGACAGTCATGAAATCTCCATAGACAGACATTGGCAGGAGAATGGCCTTACTGAAGAGCTAAGGGACTTTCAACGTGGCACGGTCATAGGATGCCACCTTTCAAACAAGTCAGTTTGTCAAATTTCTGCCCTGCTAGAGCTGCCCCGGTCAGCTGTAAGTGCTGTTATTGTGAAGTGGAAACATCTAATCTGTCCTCGGTTGCAACACTCACTATCGAGTTCCAAACTGCCTCTGGAAGAAACATCAGCACAAGAACTGTTCATCGGGAGCTTCATGAAATGGGTTTCCATGATTTTGGAATGAGATGATCAACGAGCAAGTGTCCGCATACTTTTGGTAATATAGTTTATCTTAGACTTATAACTGCAAAAAAGTAAATATGCTATTTTTTAGAATACTAGTTATACACTGAGTGTATAAAACATTAGGAACACCTGCTCTTTCCATGACATAGACTCCAGGTGAAAGCTATGATCCCTTGTTGATGTCACTTGTTAAATCCACTTCAATCAGTGTAGATAAAGGTTAAAGAAGGATTTTTAAGCCTTGAGACAATTGAGACATGGACTGTGTATGTGTGCCATTCAGAGGGTGGTGCCTTTTGAACGGGGCATGGTAGTAGGTGCCAGGCACACCGGTTTGAGTGTGTCAAGACCTGCAACACTGCTGGGTTTTTCACGTTCAACAGTTTCCCGTGTGTCTCAAGAATGGTCCACCACCCAAAGGACATCCAGCCAACTTGAAACAACTGTGGGAAGCATTTTTTAATTTAAATGTAATTTTATTCACCTTTATTTAACCAGGTAAGCTAGTTGAGAACAAGTTCTCATTTACAACTGCGACCTGGCCAAGATAAAGCAAAGCAGTGCGACACAAACAACAACACAGAGTTAAACATGGAATAAACAAGCGTACAGTCAATAACACAATAAATAAAATAAAATAAATAATAAAAAATAGAAAGTCTATATACAGTGTGTGCAAATGGCGTGAGGAAGTAAGGCAATAAATAGGCCTTACCTCCTTACGCCATTTGCACAAACTGTATATAGACTTTATTTTTTTTATTTTTTTGTAAATTCCATTGAGTCAACATGCCCCAGCATCCCTGTGGAACGCTATTGACACCTTGTAGAGTCCATGCCCCAACAAATTGAGGCTGTTCTGAGGGCAAAATGGGGTGCAACGCAATATTAGGAAGGTGTTCCTAATGTTTAGTACACTCAGTGTAGTATGCCTATAAAATATGTGACAGTGAACGTTTGTATCTCTCTCTCAGAGAAGGCATGTGGGCCTGGGCCAGAGAACCAGTAAATGAGAAACGGGCAGCAGGAGAAGCCCCTGTCTCTGCTTATTCTCCCAGCATGGACACACTAGCACTGATAGGATTACAGGTCACACCAGAAGTGAGAGCCAGGGGACTGGTCGGCCCCTCAGAAGTGGGTTTCAATTTCCTTGCCCCCCATGCAACATTAGAGGATGCTCTCCGCAGGATCATAAGAGGCAGAATGGCTCACTGCTTGACAGACAAATAAATAGAGCCTGTTTTTCTATATCGGTCCACAATACACAGATAGAGTTTCCATCAAGTTGAATGGAACCGCTCCAAAGAGACATACATGGGTTGATTTCTCTGTAAAGTAGGCCATAAGTCAGGTCTGGGTCTGGGACACTCCCTCTGTGGGATAGTAGTGTTTTCCTGCTCACCCAGCAGAGAACAGAAAGACACTCTATCAGCAGGGTGTATGAGCAGGTCTATGTCAAGAAACAATGAATCAAAGGCAGGAAAATATGGCTTTTATCACTGCGGCTACTTGCAAAATATGTTGACTAATCCATTTTTCAAAGAGACCGAAAGAGAGAAGAAGACAAGAAGACAGAGGAGTGGTTTGAGAAGGTCTTCCTCTCAGACTCAGAGCTGTGTTCATTTACGCATATTGGTACCATATTCAGGAACAACAGCATGACCGTGACTCAAGGCTTACAAGAGGCTTAACATTTTCCAGACCTCACAGAGAATCCAGAGGTACAGAGAGCTCATAAAATACTTCAAATAAATACAGCACACCGTTCATTCAGTAAAATACAGCGATGCATTCAGTTGTGGTCAACTACAACACTGGTATAGCTATATTCACACAATTATACTTTCCAAAACATATTCCGTTTTCAGTTATTTTCGAAGCGTGCAATTCCTTTGACAATAAGTTGAAGTCGATGGCCAAGTCTAAGCATGTGATTGATTGATGATCTCCTCAGAGATACATTATCATTACCGTTTGTTTCCTTTCATGTACAGTGCCGTTGAAAATTATTCAGACCCCTTGAATTCTTCCACATTTTGTTACGTTACAGCCTTATTCCAAAATGGATTAAATAAATACAAATCCTCAGCAATCTACACACAATATCCCAGAAAGACAAAGGAAAAACAGGTTGTTCGAATTTTTTGTAAATTTAAAAACAGAAATAACTTATTTACAGAAGTATTCAGACCCTTTGCTATGAGATTCGAAATTGAGCTCAGGTGCATCCTGTTTCCATTGATCATCCTTGAGATGTTTCTACAACTTGATTGGATTCTACCTGTGGTAAATTCAATTGATTGGACATGAAAGGCACACCTGTCTATATAACGTCCCACAGTTGACATTGCATGTCAGAGTATAAACCAAACAATGAGGTTGAAGTAATTGTCCGTAGAGTTCCGAGACAGGATTGTGTCGAGGCACAGATCTGGAGAAGGGTACCTAAAAATGTATGCAGCATTGAAGGTCCCCAAGAACCCAGTGGCCTCCATCACTCTTAAATGGAAGAAGTTTGGAACCACCAAGACTCTTCCTAGAGCTGGCAGCCCGACCAAACTGAGCAATCGGGGGAGAAGGGCCTTGGTCAGGGAGGTGACCAAGAACCCAATGGTCACTCTGACAGAGCTCTAGAGTTTCTCTTTGGAGATGGGAGAACCCTCCAGAAGGACAACAATCTCTGCGGCACTCCACCAGACGGAAGCCACTCCTCAGTAAAAGGCACATGACAGCCTGCTTGGAATTTGCCAAAAGGCACCTAAAGACTCTCAGACCATGAGAAACAAGATGTTCTGGTCTGATGAAACCAAGATTGAACTCTTTGGCCTGAATGCTAAGCGTCACGTCTGGAGGAAACCTGGCACCATCCCTACAGTGAAGCATGGTGGTTGCAGCATCATGCTGTGGGGATGTTTTTCAGCAGCAGGGACTGGGAGACTAGTCACGATCAAGGGAAATATGAACAGAGCAAAGTACAGAGAGATCCTTGATAAAAACCTGCTCCAGAGTGCTCAGACTGGGGTGAAGGTTCACCTTCCAACAGGACAACGACCCTAAGCACACAGCTGAGACAATGCAGGAGTGGCTTCGGGACAAGTCTCTGAATGTCCTTGAGTGGCCCAGCCAGAGCCCAGACTTGAACCCGAATGAACATCTCTAGAGAAACCTGAAAATAGCTGTGCAGCAACGCTCCCCTTCCAACCTGACAGAGCTTGAGAGGATCTGCAGAGAAGAATGGGAGAAACTCCCCAAATACAGGTGTGCCAAGCTTGTAGCGTCATACCCAAGAAGACTCAATGCTGTAATCGCTGCCAAAGTTGCTTCAACATAGTACTGAGTAAAGGGTCTGAATACTTATGTAAATGTGATATTTCAGTTTTTTATTTTTATAAATTTGCAAAAATGTCTAAAAACCAGTTTTCGCTTTGTCATTATGGGGTATTGTGTCTAGTTTGATGAGGAAAAAAATACATGTAATCAATTTTAGAATAAGGCTGTAATGTACCAACATGTGGAAAAAGTCAAGGGGTCTGAATACTTTCCGAAGGCACTGTACGTGTCTGTTTATAGTCAAGAGCAGCAAATTTTGTCAAATGCTGAAGGGGATGAGAAGCGAAGATGTAAATTAAATAAATAGAAAATGTATGTGTACAGGATTTGCCCAGAGCGATATGCAACCTCTTTACCATGTGCAGATGCTTCCTATGGACGCACAGAGCAAGGTGAAACTGTATGTAGTCAGTTTCAACAGTGAGTGTGCAATCTTTCAGCACTGAGTGGATGTGTTTTGTAAGTTTCAGTGGTGAGAACAAGGCCTTAACAATAAGTGGTCTGACAGAGACATTTTTGTGGCTAGACACAAACAATAAAAAACAATAGTAATATTTCTCAAACTGACCTCAGAACTGACAGAAATGCTTTACATCCCCTTTGTGCATAGATCCTACAGTGAATGAGGAATATAAATAGCACCCTTCTAATCATAACCACCCCACTCAGGCCCCCCAGGCCCTCTCTATTCAGATCCCCAGAGATGTTCAGAGAGAGATCAAGCGCTATTGTGTTTATTGGTGGGTCTGTGGGCACTCTCTGGTGGAAGTGGGATACTCTTTACAAAGGGGATTTCAATTAATTGAAATTCAGCGGTAACATTGTTAGAAGGGCACAGGATGGGATGGAATGGGGTACTGTATGGTGTGGTGGGGCCGTTTAAGGGGAAAAGAAGGTTTGATGTTTTTGTTGTAGCTGTCAGTGGAGGGAAGACAGGAGCAAAAAGGGGGATGGCTGGCATGAAGCTGGTATAGAAGAAGGACGTTCACTTAGTACATTTCACCCGCCATTTTAACAACTGCCATTGTCCCAGGAGTCCAAGGAGTTGTCTGACCAAAAGTATTTTTAGAGGTGGGACGAATCTCTTGCAGAACCAGGAGAAAGAGCCTGTTGATCCAAGAAGAATGAGGGCCAGGGAGACAACCCCCTCTCACTGATTTCTTATACTTGTTTTTTCGCTGCCTTTTTGTGAGCAGTTTTAAAAGATGCACAAAAGGACAATTTGAGGTGAAAGGATTACTTCTCAGCAACATTTTGTGATTTTTGTTTGATTAAAAGCCCACCTTTCAGTTTGTTTTCAAGGGACATTTAAGGAGAAAGGCTTACTGGTTCTTCTCCTCCATCCAGTGTGTTCTCTTTTAGCTCAACCAGTCCTTGTGATGTCGGTTCAAAAAGAGGACTAGAAGTATAAAGGTTGTATCCATACCAATTTACTCTGGTTTACTTAGCTCAACAAGAGAAGGGGTGGGGTAGGGCTTTAGCTAGATGACGGCAAATAAGGATAGTCAGTGTTAGACTGTTCTCCATATGACTTTAAAGCTAACCCCTACAACCAAAAGATGATTTCACATGATTCACATGCTTTTTCACATCAAACTGTTTTTTCAATTTAGAAACATGAGATTATAATTCTCATCCAATAGTTTGCTTGGTCCATTGGCCATTCTCTGAGACTGAGACTGGTGGGAGTGAGTGTGGGTATTCAGACCTGTCACTGCCAGCTGCATGGCAGTCGGTCTGCTGGAACTCATGTCAAGTCTAGGGGTCAGCCACCCCACTGGTTGAGAGACAGAATTTAAATAACAAGGGCTGAGGAATTGCCAACTGTTTAAAGCCCTTACAAGGTCAATGCAGAATAATTGCATTTGCTTGGCTGGTGAACAAGCTGCCCACACTTGGCAGAATTTGAATAAGTTCACAAAGAATTTCAACGAGGAGTCCAACTTTTTATATCTGAGAGATATTTGTATGACGTTGAACGTAGCCAAATGTTACAGAATCCACCGGTTCTAAATGGAAGTTTCCAATGGTAGGCCTAATCAATCATTTTAAACTCAGAATCCTGCTCTGTAACCAAACTAAAGAAATGCGTAATTCACAAGGATGTATGTATATGTAACAGTATAACTTTAAACCGTCCCCTCGCCCCGACACGGGCGCGAACCAGGGACCTTCTGCACACATCAACAACAGTCACCCACGAAGCGTCGTTACCCATCGCTCCACAAAAACCGCGGCCCTTGCAGAGCAAGGGGCAATACTACTTCTAGGTTTCAGAGCAAGTGACGTAACCGATTGAAACGCTGTTAGCGCGTACCCGCTAACTAACTAGCCATTTCACATCCGTTACATATAAGTAGCCTAAATATAGTCAAGATGTATTCAATTAGGCACCATCTCTTGTAGATTGTGAGGCTCGGACGTTCTTTCCACAAACAGGCCAACTAAAGTCAGATAGGTTTGTTAATTATTCAAGCCTATTTGAAAAATGCTACTTTTCACCACCACCAGCTGCAGACAAGGTGCTAACTGAAAACATGAGCAATGTCCACCTGCTGCTTTCTTAGAGTAAATCTTTCACTCTTATCTGTAACTGCCACGGGACTTCCCTGATAAGGAAAACCATAGGATCTGACCCCCTCCTTAATCTCCTCCAGCTAATATGACTTCTTTATTCAAATGTATATGTCACATGCTCACACAGCAACATATTTGATGTTCTATTTACCAAACTACTATAAAGGCCTACTTATAGTAGATTCATGAACAAGCAAAGTGCCTATAGAAAATAGCTGTAGGCTAAGCAGAATGTGAGAACTTTGGCGGGCAAGGAATTCAAAAGTAACAAGGGGCTTATATAATTTATTTCACACACACACACACACACACACACACACACACACACACACACACACACACACACACACACACACACACACACACACACACACACACACACACACACCTCACATCGTGGGCGTGTCTACGATTTAGATCTGCCTGGGGGGAGAGTCTTTTCTCAGCGTCCGCACAATATAGCGCAATATGGCACTTTACAGACCGCCCATGAGGCGTGGCTAGCTTGAAGGGTAGGTTATATAGTTGGGCTAGGACAAATTTGCATTGTATTACAATAATGCAGACGCACGGGACGGCTGTTTGATTTCTTTGTTCTATCTGGAGAGAATTACTATATGGACTTTCAATTTAGGTGATTCTCAGTATACAACTACATATTGTAGTTTTGAAATATATCAACATGTCGAAAAGTTATGGTAAGAAAACGGTTGTTTCTATAACCAGTGCAGTATTCACCTGCCTTATGTTGCTCTTGGTGGTCGCGCAGCATCAAAGAGTTCAGGTAGACGAGGTTCCAAACCAGAGAGAGATGGGGACGCGCTCACTCCAGAGCATGGACACCGTGGCTACGGACGGAGTGAAGGCTGATCAGCAACAGGTCAACTCGGAGGCGCAGGCGAAAAAAGGATTATCTGCGTATTTTTCCAAGTTGACCCGGGGACGGAGAGAGGCGGACAAGCCTGCAGGGTCCGCTCAGTCGGCGACAGATGCGTCCCCCGCAGAGGACATCAGTGCAGATGACATCTTCATCGCTGTCAAGACCACAAAGAAGTTTCATCAGTCTCGACTGAATCTCCTTCTGGATACCTGGATCTCTAGAAACATGCAGCAGGTAAGCCAACGCTACTACATTATAATCAGAAGAATATGGTTAATTTGAAATCTTCCATGGACATAACCTAGAATAAAACAATCACATATTTCCACTAGGTTTCCTTTAGTAGGCTTAGGCTAGGCAATTTACCATAGGACACAATGGTAAAAAAAAACGAATATTCTCCCTTAAAATATGCTTTACAACAAGCCACCAATGAGAGTTAATTGTTATTGCTGACCCACTCAAACATCTGTTCCACTCAGATCAGGTGAGATGGGTGATAACTGTTTGATTCTGAACTGTCCATGTTACCCTATTAATTATGCAGAGTTCCTTAGGCCCTGCCACTTTGTATTCTGCCTTGAGTGATGCCCCTGGGAACATAGGGAGCAGTTTCAAGCCTCTGCACCCCCCTCGTTTCCCCTCTTTTTCACCCCCTCTTTTGGGAGTCCCTGTGAATGCCCCGGTGCAATGCATGTCTCACAGCAGCAGCTCCAGTGCTGTCCCCTTTCCAGGGCTAACAAAGCGTCTTTCTGAAGGGGGGAAGAAAAGCTTTCCCAGCCCCCTTGTCTCAGCCGCTCCATGGGAACGTGGGAGCAGAGTCTGGGTCAAGCAGCCAAGGGATGGGGAAACGGGGGGCTTCGTTAAGGGGATGCTTGGGACAAAGGGGTGCATCTATAGGGAAGTTTGTGCTGGGAGTAGCATGCTGAGTATGAAAATGCAGCCCTGAGAACCAAGCTCGTTTTAGACTGGTGCACAAAGGCACTCAAAGCCATAGTCGAGAGGAAACAGAGGCTAGTCATAGTGATTTTATCCACTACCCAGAGTTGTCACGCATATTTTTCAAAAGTCAATTAAATTCTCCTCGGGCAAAATCACACATTCTTTATCCACCTTCTTTTGAGAACTCCTCTCTCCATCCCAAGCCAAACCCCACTCTGTTTTGGGTGTTTTGAAGGTTAGTCATGGCAACACTGTCTCTCTTTGTATGCAGAGGAAGTGGGGTGAGAAAATGGAACTTTGAACACATAAGATGCTTCACATGATCAAATACAGTAGCCCATTCAAAAAACTCCCTCCATTACATAATGGTCTGTGGTGAGTTTACTACATCCGATACAGGGGAAGTCTATCTGACATCTGTCCTAGTTCTTAAACTACCCCAGCCTGCCCCCCCCCCCCCCCCCCCCCCCACTTCAGGACAGGTTTATGCTCAGTAAGATGGGCTGTCAATAGAGTTTGGGAGTAGCAGTATACATGGCCATTGAGTGTTGTGCTTACTGTAGTGGATGATGTAAGTTAACTCTCTCTCTCTCTCTGAGATGGGTTAACAGCAGGGTTTAATCAGGCAGCTGGTGGGAGCCAGTGCAGGCTTAAAGGACAGCCTGGGCCCACAATACAAATGGGAGTTCCTGGAGGAAGGCTGACAGGTGGCCAGAAGTTAGAGAACAAAGGATGGTTCTAATGCCAGTCATAGGAATTAGGTCATTCCCAGCACATATGGACATCTGCACCCAGGCTATATGATAATGCTCAATTGATGAACACCTGTGGAGCTCAGCTGACTGAATCCAGTTGATCATGTCTGTAGCTGGTATCTGAAGCTGGTAGAGATTTCATGGCATTCTGCCAGCAGGTGAGGCCTGACTAGAACTGTAAACTGGGCAGATCAGAGCCCTGATTCGTATTTCCAGCACAGGATATACACTTTCTGTTTCCTTAAGCCAACGGACGTGCTATCAGATAATGTTTACATGTAAATAGAGAGGGTAGATCCAATCTGTAATTACCATGATAGAATTGTGCCTGTGGCTTACTGTGTCTGCAGAATAACATATCCAATTTAGTATTATGGTCAGAAGTTTGTTTTTTATTACATCAAATGAAATAAGTTATTGGGGGAAAAAATGATTTGGTTCAGAGAATAGTTGGTGTAGTGAAAGGCCCAATTGTTTTTTGTGAGTCATAAGTTAGTGAGTAAGCAAAAGTACTGTGACATAATATGGTAAATACTATGTTTTTTAAAGTTTTTTTTACAACTTGTTATTATGCACGGGTTGTTCAAATAGTAGGCCCTTGTTTCCGGTGTTTCAGCAGATTTCCCCCCTGGAACAATGCAGCTTCCCTAGTGAGTGAGCCTCAAAACAATGAGAGAACAAACTGTGCAGCAACAGCATTCCCTGGCCTGGCTCCGGGCCCTGCAGTACATAACTAGCTACAAAACACAGGTTGAAATCTAGCTCTAAACTACACATCAATGGACATTATAAGGGTATTGACTTTGGTTGTGTCTGGACAGAACAGCTGGTAGCCTGGCAGTGACATCATAGTGGTTGGATATGCATTCCATTTTTAATTGAAATTATACTAATTCGCCAGCAATCCCAAAACGAGCGTCTGTACGTCTGGCAGTTTGGAAGAAGACTTGGCTCCATTGTTGAGTTAATCAAATAGACCTTCACAGTATGAAGGAATGAGTCTGAATATCCATCTGGTCAGAGAGTGGGAAAGTGTCATTGTGTGTCTGTAGGTGGCCTGTTCTCTGTCCTGTAGTCCACACTCCAGTGACTTTAGTGCTGTGCCAAAGGCTAAAGGGAAGGGAGAACGAGACATGGTTGGGTGAGGGGGGGTGGAGTAGGTGGTTGTTGATGGAGGGAGATGAGTGGAGGGGAGTGCAGTCCGTGCCCTTCCTTCCCGGGGATCTTGAGACAGCCAGCCAGGCACCATGCTCTGCTCAGACTGGGCTGTGCCAGGCCTTTCTTTAGTGGGGAGGAGTGCTGTCGTCCCCAGCCCTCATCTCATTTGTGGTTCAGATAGTCATCATTAAAAAAAATGGTTTATTCTCCTCACGGGGCAGGACTTGTTATTTATGAAATTATGGGGGTAAATGAATTAGTATTCCATTTGAGTGACTTCTTTAATGTTTCAGTTAAGACAAAAGCCATTTAGCCCTTTGGAGACTTCTCTTTAGTTAACTGCTGCAGCTGTATGCAAATACCAGCAAACATAGTTAGAATTTACCCAGCGGAGGACTTTAACCAGCATGAAAACACCCGGCATTGTTCTATTGAAGAGGGACAGCGTATGGGGTGGTGAGAGAGGGGGGGAACGGGGGATGGGTAGAAGCTTGAAGTGGGGGTGAATGACCACACACAGATTTCAATTTACAAATCAGCAGTGAGACCCCCCCCCCCCCCCCCCCCCCCCACCCCTCTCCATCAGCCCCTCTCGACCCCTTTCTGTCAGTACCCAGGCCGCTCTGGCAGCTGCCTCAGTGATTAGGCTGTCCATTCAGCGGGACTTAAAGCCAACAGCGCCAGCCTCTGATCCCTTTACCAGTGAAACCACCACCCTTCCTTAAACAAACACAGGCCCAGGGCCTTGCAGCATCCATCGCACAACATCTGCTCCCAGTTTGTTGTGCAAACCAATCAGATAAAGCTTTGGCACCGATGGAAGATAGTGCTGAACTGTAGAAATGGGAGGGGAGTTATTAGAAAAGTGAATGTCTTTGCCTTATCGCCCTGTGGCATGAACTCAGCCAGCCCCACTGTTAAGATACAGATCTGATGGCTGTTGCTGCTCAACAGTCAGTGGCAGCAAGCAATTAGTGGGAATGTGGGGTTGGTTCAGTTGTCATAAACTGTTGGGAGGTCGCGAGCAGCGAGGAAGGAGTGAGTGGGCGCTGCTACCTGGCGTGTTGGGGCACGCGGCGGAGATAAGGCAGGTGCTGTCTCTCAAGAGGGGAAGAGTAAACGGGCAACGGCAGACACACACACAAACAGGCAACGGCAGACACAAACAGGCCATGGGGGCCCTTTCATCAGCCCTGTCTGTCTGACTGAGGGAGGGCTGCCTAGCACCTGCTAAGCCCTACCCACCATAAAACAACTCCTAATCCCTACCTGCTCTTTTAAGTGTGCCACTGAGGCTGCCTTTTGTTGTTAACTAAACACCAGCCTGCAGTATTCTAACCTTGGCAGCTTTATTCTTTGGCTACTAAGACCTTACTCTGTGTCACACAGGTGGTGCTGAAATTATCATTGGTGATGTCCCCATTGATATCTATATGATGGCCATCGATTTATATTTGTATTTCTAGTCAACATGTTGGAGTTAGGGAGTGGGTACAGATCCAGAATGGAATTGGGTCTTAATGGTGTTGGGGGGGAGGGATGGTTGCCTCCCTCTTTGTTCTATGTCTGGGATACTTTTGGGGGGCCTGCACAGTTGCCATGGAGAAAGGGGAACCTTGCATAAGAGGCCTTTATTAGAGTGGAGGTTGTTTAACTCCATGTGTTCTCCACATGCATAAATGACTGCTGGTAGATGGTCATCACACTGAAGTAGATGTATGGTGAACAAGGACATCAGACATACTGTATTTTGGACTCCAGTTGATTCTTGTGCCACCACTTGTTCTGTGAGGGGCTTTGATTTCACGGATTTCCACTCCCACAACGTGATCTGATGTGTTTTCCCTCCTCTTCAGACATACATCTTCACAGACGGAGAAGATGAGGAGCTGAAGAAGAAAGTTGGTGAGTTTTGGATTTTTTAGAAGCATTTTAGTTCTCATTTTATATTTATCTTAACCTGAACAGTAGCTGGAATTAGTTTATCATTAAACGTCCAGATTTGATAGTGAGAAACCAAGCCCCTATTTTAATCCCCATGGAATGTGTTGCTTTGAGCTCCTGGGGCATGTAGTCTTAGTGGCAGATGTCGTTAAGGCTCTAACGACGCTATAGTTACAATTACTTGCATTAACTAGCTAGTAAGGTACTAGTTTGTAACTCACCATCTCCTCCCTCATTGTTCCTACAGGGAGTCACGCCATCAACACCAACTGTTCAGCAGCACACAGCCGCCAAGCTCTATCCTGCAAGATGGCTGTGGAGTACGACAAGTTCATTGAGTCTGGGAAAAAGTAAGTGTCTATCTAAAGTGATGAATTTACCCAGGCTGTATATCATTCTAGATTTGATAGTGATTATTGTTCTAATTTAAATATTGTAACGCTTTAACAATGTTTTCCCCTCTTAGGTGGTTTTGTCACGTGGATGATGATAACTACGTTAACATGAGGACGCTGGTGAAGCTGCTGTCCCACTACCCCCACACCCAGGACATGTACATTGGCAAGCCCAGCCTGGACCGGCCCATCGAGGCCACAGAGAGGCTAGGAGACAACAAGATGGTAGGTGGACTTAGCCCTCCTGGCCTATGACAACTTTTCAATTGGTTATTAAAAGTTTGAAATGCTTCAGAAAGGTTGCATAACAACAACCTAACATGCTCGCCGTCTCTTTTTCTTCCAGAGACCAGTAAACTTCTGGTTTGCTACTGGGGGAGCCGGCTTCTGTGTGAGTCGAGGCCTGGCTTTGAAGATGAGCCCATGGGCCAGTGGCGGCCATTTTATGAACACGGCAGAGAAGATTCGTCTGCCTGACGACTGCACCATCGGCTACATCATCGAGTCGGTGCTGGGGGTGCCTCTGACCCGCAGCAACTTCTTCCACTCCCATCTGGAGAACCTGCAACAGGTGTCCAGATCTGAACTTCACAAACAGGTGAGATGTGAACGTGTGTCCGTCCGTCGTTTCACTGTGAGAAAAGAGTTTCATTATTTATCAGAACTTATTGGGCAGGGTTGCTTATTTCTTTCCTGTATTTGCTTATTCCAGATCACATTGAGTTATGGAATGTTTGAGAACAAGAGGAACATCATCAATATGAAAGGGGCTTTCCCTGTGGAGGAAGACCCATCAAGGTGAGACATTACACTCTGCATGACTAATACACAAATGGCGATCCTACTCTACTTGAACTATCTTGACTGTAAAGAGGGTATATCTTTTTTTCCTCTGTTAATCTAACCTCCATGTCTCTTTCTCTCCTTGTGTTCCAGGTTTAAGTCTGTGCACTGTTTGCTGTACCCAGACACCCCTTGGTGCCCGCTTCAGGTTGCCTACTAGGTGACCGGCTCCTTTGGTATCCTCGTCCCCGCCGTGCCTCGGTATCTGAAAGGCTGGTGGGGACCCGTGTTTGGTATCGGACTGTGATGTCACTGTATTTTTGTTTCAGTGGCACACGGACTCTGATAGTTTTACTGGGCTGCTGTGCGGCCCCCCCTTGGAACATTTCCTCCCTGTGTGGTGTCTTGGCTTCCTCCCCTGGCATAGGGGCAGAGGAGCCAGGCAGGCACTTAGTAGGAAGGAGCTTTCAGCATTATGGCTTTGCAGGCAATCAGTGCGTTGTGTTTTAAATGTTGCTTGTAAATGTATTTGCAATTCTTATAGAATGTACTACTTATATATCCAAGCCTTTTGCCAGCTTTACGTGATTAATTTGTTGAATTTCCATTGAATTGTTTGCTTTATTGTTCAATTTCTTTTTGTTTCTTCTGGGTTTTGGAAGCCATTCAAGGTGATCCTTTTAGGTTCTATAGAAATAATCAGACGGTCAGAATTTCTGAGATTGTGGAGGAAATGGTTTTCATTTGGGGATTTTTGGTTGTGGTTAATTTTTTTGTTCATTTCAGAAGACTCCGGACAAAAACAATAATATGAAGATATTTTGGTGCTTTTTGTTAATGATTTGTCAGTTATTACTAATATATGATTTGAGCTGGCAGAAGGCAGTTTTCCAAATGTGCCGTCAGGTTATAAAATCTGAGGTACATCAGGAATAAGCACTTTCTCCCTTATTGATAGTTTTAAATGAACGAATTGACAGAATTGACATCCCTAGATATGTTTCACAGCTGTGTCAAAACCAACGGATGTAATGACAACCCCAAAAATATCAATATCTCTAGATTTGATTGTATTTAATAACATTCCTTGCATTTGATAGAATCAGGGAAAATAAAATACAGCAAAGATAGCTGTTTTTTTCTGTTACAATCAACTGTTGATTTGTTTGAAGATGGTCTTGTTTAAAAATTGCACAGCTGGGTTTCAAATGAACTTTTGCTTGCTCTTGTGAAGTAGCTAAATTACCTCCAACTCTTCCACTGAGAGTTTATATTTACCTTTTTAGATTACCATCAACACATGTAATACTCTCTGATACTTTTTGCACAAAATGGATTGATGGAGAACCATGTACACTAGTCTAACTTATTCCTCAGTGAGTATGCGGGTTGGTTTTGTATTGAGCTTTGCAAGAGCAACACCAGTGTTTACACACACAGAGGTGTTCATCCTCGTTAAACGACCCATATTGGGTAGAATTGTATATGTTAATTATAAAGCAGTATTTGTGTACTGTGCATTTTTGTTGAAATGCTAAATGTGTATATTGAGGATTAGAATGTAAAGGATTTTGCTGACCTGGACATGTTTTTACTGCTTGTTGTAACTGCGCTAAATGGCTGTTATTTATCCTCCAGTATCTGGATGGTTCTAATGTTTGCTTCTCAGGGATTATGATCAAATCCTGATGTTATTACCATAGGAACCACTGTGGTGCCTGAACATGACGCTTGGAAATAAAGTTGGATAACCGCTGAGAAACAATCTGTGTTTCGTATTTTTTTCTATGACATTCCATTCATAGTAGGAGATTACAGATCTACTTCTACATAAAGATTAGAATGGAATAAACCATCCTTTTTTACAGATAGTGTGTGTGAACAAAATATCAGCTTATTCAATCATGTCATTATTCAGAAGGGATGACATGGGGTGTCATAACTTGCCATGATTTTATATGTAACTGTCTGTTAGAGGGCACACCCAGGCATGACGATTTAAAAACTATCATTGTGAACTCTCATCTCTCACAACCATGCCAAAGAAAAGGGCGAAATGGTAATGCCCAAATGCTTATGTACTCTGTCTAAAGCTCTGTGCTCGTCTCACTAAAGCATTTAGGCAAACAACCTCTCCCAGTGAGTCTGAATGTTGGCCGAGGCCCAGGGTGTAAATTTTAATGCTAATTGGACGCACTTAAAAGCCACAACTCAGACTTTATTTATTAGTCTACAACACTGGGTATGGGAAAGGATTGCAAGAAAATAAACAGAGAACCGCAATTCTCCATGTGTCACAATCCTAATTCCACTGACGTTGTGATCAGACGTGACATTTCTGTGTGTCTGACAGACACAGCCACTGCTTTTCTTCAGACACAATTCTATGCAGAAGACAGAGGAAATCAGTCATCATACAGTGTGACAAAGCCTTGGGGAAAACAGTTTGGCAATGATGAATTGTGGGTGACGCATTGTGTATCCCATATTGTACCCCTCTTACTGTAAATAAACAGTAGCCCTGCCTGATCTGAAAGATACTAGACCCAACAACGTCCATCACTCAACCAATGCAGTCTCACCTATAACATAGCGCAGAAAAGCTTCTCAGAACTTTTCATCCCTCTAGGTTTTGAAACGACTGACCAAGGTAATGTTTCTGTAACCCTGTGAGTCAGACCAGACTTTAGAGCCAAAGCTATACGAGATCACATTACTCTTCAATTAAGGATTTGTTATTCATATAAAAACGTTTGTTTTTCTAAGTGAAAGATCTCGGTGCCGAAGAAGACATGTTATTATGAGGACACATCCGCGACTTACCACTTAGTTGTACAAGAGTTGATATACTTGATCCATGTTGATGCAGTTCACATGGGTCCAGTGCCAGTAAAGAACCCCATCCTTCCTCTGGGTTAGTCAGGATACACTTTTACCCAACCAATAGCCACTGGTTAAATGGATATGGTTACTTGAGTGATGGCTTTAACATGCCTGTGTCATATAATACATTTCACCCTCAGTTCAAACCTCCATAAAGATTGGGGGGGGGTGGGGGAGTTATCATTTCATGTGTCACTGGAGAGGAGAGAACAGAGAGAAAGAGAGAGAAATAGAGAGAGAAATAGAGAGAGAGATATTGATGACAGATGTCTGTTTGAAACTGAGCTTCAGACACATTACGGGCCTGTAACTTTTCCCACTACATATCACCAAGCCAAGCTATGATTATGGCTTTGTGGTCTGGATGTTTTCTCTGGTAATTTGTCTCACATGCTCAGCTTCACTGACGGGTCCGTCATCCCTTCACATGAAATGCTTTCTAAGTGGACAAATGACTGTAAATGTAAAGTGGGTGAGTCAAAAGATTAAAATATGCTTTGAGAGATAGGCTACAGTCCCACTGAACGGAAGTCCTGAGTGTATGTTGACAGACAACCTTAGACGTGTAGTTTCGGACACAACAGCAGGTGACAGATGACAAACAGAAAGACATGTAACTGGTGAGAGGGTTATCAGATAGCAACAACAGGACGCTACAGCCCTGTAACCTCATCTCTTCTGGTGACTAGACACAAAGTTGAAACAGAACCGGGGGGGGATGTTGTGCCTCATCCTGTTATCACTGATAAAGATTTTAGGAACCAAACCAGTCCACTATCCAACTTCAGTTTTTTAAATGATGAATTGTCTGCATAGTTGATGTTTCTCCACACACTGATGCCAGTCGACACTCGATCTCCAGTCTTCCTTCTGTTAGCTTCTCCAGAATTGTGTCAGTCCAACTGTCTGCCCTCACCCTTGCCGTACTTGTGGCTTTAACCTTGGGCGTCAGTCATCATGAATAGCTGATGTATCTAGTCTCTGTCTGTCTGCTCTGCCACCCTTTTAATGATAGTTAGTTCTGAGAACTCCCATGTGGCAGTTGACATGAATTCTTAAGTACTTTAAACACACATGGACTTAAGGTTTGATATTTGTTTTGACTGGTTCCCCTCCACTTCAGAAGCTACAGACTGTCTGAGTTCCGCCTTTTCCCAGACGGTCCATTTAATGGGTGCTTCCTGTCTAAAAAAGCTCCCAACCTACTTGAGAATGTGTAGGCCAATAATAGAGCGAGTAGGATTCCAAACATTACAACTATAACTATATTTAAATCATGAAATCCCCCCCCCCCCAAAAAAAATGTGCAATGTAAACACCAGATCAACTGGTGCCTTGATAATGAAACATGAAAGCAAACCTGTTAAACACTTGAGGTAAGATAGTTGCATTGTGACTCACTCCGACTCATTTGGTGGACACACTCAACAGTTATCGACAGAGAAGTGTCAGAGATGGCTATAGACGGTGATGATCCGGAACTGTCTGTATCCTGCTGATAAGACACTTTAACACCTCGGAGAATCTATAGCCTCCTAGGTGTTACATCTCACACCTCCCTGCTTGCTGTTGGTTCAGATGTGTCAAAGTACACACGAAAAGTCTGTTTTGTTAGGGAGGTCTGCCTTGTTTTCATTCATACCCACTGGGCACACTGGTTGAGTCAATGCTGTTTCCACATTTCAATTCAATTTTTTGAAATATATTTTTTATTAAACCTTTATTTAACTAGGCAAGTCAGTTAAGAACAAATTCTTATTTACAATGACTGCCTACGCTGTCCAAACCCGGACAACGCTGGGCCAATTGTGCGCCGCCCTATGGGACTCCCAATCACGGCCGGTTGTGATACAGCCTCGAAATTACATTGAACCAATGTTGAATAGACGATGAATTGACGTCTGTACCCGGTGGGTATTAACTCCATTTGTGTCAATTAATAAATGACTGTCTGACAATGGAATGGCATTGGGCAGTGGGCCAGTGGTGCTGTGGATTAGGAAACTCCTGCAGTGATGTTCATGGTGAATCCTGGCATAAGGCTAATATCTGGCGAGGTACGGAAGGCGTCCAACGTTGGAGCAACTGCCAGGAGACAAACATTCCACAGCGCGCCGGGGATTGCGGAGACGCTGGTGACTCGCACGCTGTCACCGTGGCTTTCCCCTGCAGATCACCCACCCAGACAGTCTCCAATTAACAGCCCACGGTGTCTGTAGGATTAGGAGTGGCTGGAGTGGTAGGACGATTCTGTATAGCCCCACTGGGAGGGAGCACTCACAGCAACTGGCTGAGGGCTTAATCCGCTTTCTCAGCATATACTCAAAAGCTGGGAAGGCTGTCGTTTACCATAATCCAGGTATCACATATCTCTAGAAGTGAAGGCTCGCTTGAACTACAGAGTGGCTATTATTTGTGAAGACACTGTCCTTGAACAGAATATAGTGAAGATCCAGCCTTAGGAGTGCTGCAGGCTCCTCCCAGACTGATCCATCTATATACCATAGCCTCTTGAAAGGTCCATTGGGTAAGGTAATACATAAGGGACCTTCTACAGTGTCCCACAGCAGGCAAAACAGTTCCTGTGTGTCCAGCCAATAGCTTGATCTCACCCATCCATTCCACACCGACTCAGAATAGCTGTGCCTGTAACTCATGATCATTGAATTATTTCATCTGAATGCTGGGAAATGAATTCCTGTTGGCACAAGCTGTAATTGAATTATCCATCAACAGTCTTATAGTGGGGCCTCCCGGGTGGCGCAGTGGTCTAGGGCACTGGCCTAGCGTCGTCCGGGTTAGGGAGGGTTTGGCCGGTAGGATCGCGCTCCAGCGAATCCTGTGGCGGGCCGGGCGCAGTGCGCGCTAACCAAGGGATCCGGGTGCACGGTGTTTCCTCCAACACATTGGTGCGGCTGGCTTCCGGGTTGGATGCGCGCTGTGTTAAGAAGCAGTGTGGCTTGGTTGGGTTGTGTTTCGGAGGACGCATGGCTTTAGACCTTCGTCTCTCCCGAGCCCGTACAGGAGTCGTAGCGATGAGACAAGATAGTAACTACTAACAATTGGATACCACGAAATTGGGGAGAAAAGGGGGTAAAAAAACAAAAAACAAAACAGTCTTATAGTGACAATGATAATGTACTCGACCACTTTCCATGACATTGTCCTAAATTGAATCATTTGAATTATCTGAAAACATCCACTTATTTCATGAAAGGCTGTCCCGCCTATTCCTCACTCATATACCATTGCTGCCCTAGGTCCAAAGTACTTTCCTACACTTAAAATAAACACACTGAGTATATAAAACATTATGAACACCTGCTCTTTCCATGACATAGACTGACCAGGTGAATCCAGGTGTAAGCTACAATCCCTTATTGATGTCACCTGTTAAATCCACTTCAATCAGTGTAGATGAAGGGGAGGAGACAGGTTAAAGAAGGATTGCGCCATTCAGAGGGTGAATGGGCAAGACAAAAGATTTAAGTGCCTTCAAACGGGGTATGGTAGTAGGTGCCAGGCGCATCAGCTTGTGTCAAGAACTGCAACGCTGCTGGGTTTTTACCACACTCAACAGTTTCCCGTGTGTATCATGAATGGTCCATCAACCAAAGGACATCCAGCCAACTTGGCACAACTGTGGAAAGCATTGGAGTCAACATGGGCCAGCATCCGAGGGATGGGGAATATACTTGGGGAACAAGGATTAGCTCATGAAGTCAGTACTGTATGGCCTGGGGTTTAACTCTTCCCACTCCAGTGTTCTACAGTGACAACATTGGCAAGTGCAGGGCTGTTGAGTGACGCTTGGGCCCACACCCTCTGCGTTAACATCATAATAGTAACAGCAGAGGAGATCAGTATTTCAAACGATGCTACTCTCAGATATGCAAATATCACCGTCAGCTCTTACACCCCAGGTTGTGTCGCGTAAAGACATGCTGGATGTTGGGGGGGATGAAGACGGACCATCTTTACCAGTTGAACACTAGGTTGACACGCCTATCATAATCTGACCCCCATCACAACACATTCTGAAACGTACACAAGGAAGGAGGCCTGTTCGTACTGTATAACACCAAAGAGATCTTCAGCAGAGATATGCAAGAAAGGTTGATTTGATAGTGGAGGCAACAAAATAGAACATTTCCTTTACACATGTAGGGAAACAGTCCTAACTCAGGGACTCGAGCACACATTGAACTGAAGAAGTCTGGTTTCTTGTGGAAGTGTCTTAGGGGTGTGCGAGACACAAGCTTTTGCATGGAATGCAAATCAGGATGCAAATGAATTCTCTGGACAGACAGCACCTTCTCCAGGCCTCTGCCCCGGCAGACACTCAAGATGACTCCAAGCTACGAGTGTTGACTGCAGCTTGATTACTGGCATGTATGCCTCATAGCCACGTGTCTGGAGATTTTCAGTTAAATACAGTATATTACAGCTATTGCATAATGCTGCTTATTCATAACCTATACCAAATCCCACTAATGCATCTGTGATCTAGGATTACAGTTATAGGTGTGCCACACTTCAAATGGGGCTCAGTTCAGTCATTCCATTGCAGTATTTATATATTAGGCCTGAGAGCCGACCGGCAACAAGACAATCGTCACCACAGAAGAAGACCCGTTCTTTGTAGCGATATACAAGTCTCCCTGCTTTCTAACACAATAGCTCGTTCTGTAAATGCCATTTCCAGCTATTGTTGCTTCTACAGGAGGAATGTGGCCACATTCACGGCACGTGTGGCAAACTAATGTGAAAATGTACCTTATTAAACCAGAAGTGGTGGAAAAACATTGGTTCAAGGCATTAGTTTTGCCCAGGAGGCAAGACGCCCCTCAAAGCCTAGGAACGAAAAGGGATACGGTTTAGATCAATGTAAAAAGTAGGACAGTGAGAGGGAGGGGATTTGCTCGAGAAGTTAACTACCCTGCACCAATACCAATGATTGCTTTTGAAATGACTGGTTTTCCACACAGCCATGGAATAAAAGGTTAGGGAGTGGGTAACAGAGTAGTTCCAGCGTTCCCTCATTCCCCCTCCTGGTGTGTGAGGGATGTGAGTAACACAGACACCCCCCCCAGGATACAGCTGCCCCTCTCTTTTGAGTCCAGCCACAAAGGAGGGACACGCAACACGCCCTGTCTCCAACTACAATGTGCCTGGTGGGACGTCCCTCCAGTCAAAGATGCCCAGAGACCTGCATTCACTGCTCTCTGCCTGGCTCAGTCCCACAGGACACTACTGTACATTGTGTTAAAAAAGGGTGGAACAGAATACACTGAGACATCCTATAGAATTAGACTTTTCTAATTCTAGCTAAAAGGGATGACAACTTGGAGGCATCTACACTAATAGGCTTCTTCCGTCTGGTCTGTCATGCAGCTGCTCTGAGACCTGGAGAGATAGCTGGGGTTAGAATCCTCCAGAGGAGAGAGGGCTGTGCTAGTGTAGGAACAACTGGCTGCGCGCCCAGGCCCGACTCAGGAAGTGTCTGCTGGGGGTCAGAGGGCCCTGGCACCATCTCGCCCCGCTCCACTATTCAGCCCTCCACCTCAATGCATTAGCAATGCATTCCTCCAATCCAACAATGGGGAGTAATTCAATTTCCTCAAGAGTAAGACTGTGAAATTTCATTAGCGCGCCCCTTCTCGCTGAATACATTTCCGGTGCATTTGGGAAAAACTTGGCTGCCTCTTCAGGAGAAACAAGACTATTTAAACACCGTTCTGCTTTGTTTCTTTATTTCTCAGTCAAACTGAAACTTTGAGAAGCAGGGAAGGAAGGAGGTAGGTGTGATTGCTATATATTCAGACAAGAATATTGAATTAGAAAACTTTTTTTGTTCAGCGAATATCGTAAGCATCATAAACCATTTACATGTAAGACCAAATAATATCATCTGATAAGTATGCATGGAGACAACAATGCCTAACGTTTATCCTAAAGGGTTACCAAAAAGTTCACATCTGGAGTGAGATACTAAATGGACCTTCCAAACTGATGACAGTGCAGTGAGTGGCCAGAAGGAACGGACAGCTGCTGAGTTCATCTACTTCTCCAGCTGTTCACTTATCATCATCCTACGATCCAGGAAGACGTGTTGACCACTTCTCTTTGTTCATACTATGTTGGAAGAACACATGACAACCGATTTGATTTAAAAGGATTTGTTGGACATTTCTGTCATTAATGTATCGTAAAGGCTGAGTTCCTAACATTACATTTGTTGTAAAATGGGATGAACAAAATACTAGGATTAAAGTACTTTGGCTCATGATCTTTCAGGATCGAGGGACCATTCACTCATCCATCCACGTTCCCATCCCTCCAACCCCCCTTAGACTAGACAGGACGCCAGTCTTGGAGAGACAGCAGCTGCCTGACGTTCCGCCCTACAGGAAGGAGACAATGCTGTCCTGTTTGTGACACCGACCTCTCGCCTGCCGTCGGCCCAGTGAGGTTACACAGACAACACAGCCTTTCTCCTCCAGGCCTATAGCCTTTCAATCTCCACACTATAGAGAACAATAGCACATCCCAGAAATACATTGGAGCTATATATTACTGCCTGTAACAAAGCCTGCTGTGTTGAATATCAAAATACTTGTATCAACAAACAACCATCACCTCAGAGTACTATAGCACAGATATATTTACTGAGACACTGTGTCGTTCTGCTGCTACCTACCAAACAATCTGTTATCTTTGTTCTACCATTGACAGCTGCACACGGGCTTCCACTGTAAAATAATGTAGGCTAAGTTAAAATCAAACTCTCGTATAAATCATGCATTTTAGTTATGATCAACATTGTCCATTCTTTACGACATGTAAAGATAAGTCAGGGTTCAACAGTTAAGGTTGGTTTAATTTCAAAACACTGAGTTCAAGCTCAATAAAACCACAGGTTTAACATGTACAATATTTTAGTAATTGATTTAAAATAATATAAAAACAAATGAGTAAATCTACAGGGAAATGTTATCAAAACAAAGCAATGAAAGACAAAAATGATCTCGTATTCACATCGAAAGAAACAAACATGTTTTTCTTGCTACACATCGTAATATATGCAATGAACACTAAAATGAATCAATGGTAAATTACTTTTTTTTTTTTATGAAGCAAAAAGAGATTTCATCACAATGACAAAGAAAATGTCAACTTCACCAGCTCATTTAGCAAACATGTTTTAAAGGGATACTTGTCAATTAATGCCCTACTTCTCCAGCCAGATGAACTCGTGGATACCGTTTTTATGTCTCTGCGTGCAGTTTGAAGGAAGTTTCTAACTAGCGTTAGCGCATTTGCTAGTAGATACCACACACTTCCACTCATTCAGCTATCGCTAGTTAGCATTAGCTCGCAGATCTACCTCATACTGGATGCAGACGGTGGTCTATTAGTTCATCTGACTCTGGGGAAGTAGATAAAGGGCTTAATAGCCAAAATCATGAAGTATCCCTTTAAAGTCTGTACATTGGTCTAGCATTACAATATTAACAAAGATAATATGACTACTCTAAAACAGTAAAAATGCATCATTACTATAATAAATGGTCTTTCACACAGAGAATAAAAGAACAAGACATTTCCAGTTCAAAATGTAGGGCTAATTTTCCTCATTTGGTTGCTCAGGCAACCACAGTGCTGTGAACTGTACAAACAGGCCTAAGTGAGACATTTAAAAAGATCAGAGTAAAGGTAAGGTGTTGTGTTTGGTTATTGGCACAGTCTGAAGAAAGAACCACACCTCTCATATTGATTACAACGGAGAACGAAGGGGCGCCAAGAGAAGCGTCGGTAGCAACAGCGTACAACAATATTTCACTCTACGTTTGAAGGGGCACCATGCTTTAGGAGTCCACAGGAAAGTAGGATGCTCTTGCTGAAAAGGTAAATGGTACAAATGAACCTGTGTCACTACACCATTTCTTCAGTTCACCCATTGTGAAACAACTCCTGCAGTTTCATTTTCTCTCTCCAAAATAATTCTTTATGCCAAAACACATCTTTGTGACAATGAAATGCTGGTGCATTAGGATGTCCATTTTGCAGTTCTCTTGGCTGTTGCAACATGCACAATTGTACACTAGAATACATGTATTCTACCCCTCTTTAGAAGAAAGACATACTAATTCATGTACACAGCCTCCAGACACGGGATGTAACGTGATTCAGCAGAGGAGAACGTTGCGAGGCGGTCAGAGATCTGTTGGGAGGACAGGAGACAGGCAAGCAAAAACACCGACCACTGTACACAGAGGAACACCAACACAAGATACCTGGCTAATAGAAGAGCACTGCAAATGAGACTTTAAATGAGTCTTATAATGGTGGAGGGAAACTCCTCTTTTGTTTCGTCTCTCAGCAATCAGGAACCAGTCCTCATGTCTGTCGGTTGAAAAAAAGCTTGTGCTTCAGTTAGTTTCGAAATGTTTCCTTTCCTCGTCTGAACGGTCTTCCGGTTTGGGAACAAAACCTTACCATAGAAGTGGGAACATTTTTGTCAAGCATATCCTCAATTGATCAAACTCCTCAATGTAATTGGAATTACAGTTCTGATAACAGCGGTCTGTGGTATTGATGAGAGGACAGTGGGTCCCACCGTTCACAGCTCCTCTTCTTTAGTGAGCTTTATCCGTCTTTTCAGTTCACATCATCCAAGAGCAGACGCTGGAATCGAAAATAAACTCGTTTTTCACAGCAAAACTCTCCAGTTCAAATTCCATGTAGCTTCAGTCATTTTTCAGGAATAGTGGCATACTGTATCACTCCAAAGAAAAACCTCCCTCTGGGTGGGGACGACGACGACAGCCACAAACATGCAGGTCAGGACTAATGTAAGAGTTAAGAGGTCCCAGTCTTTTCCAGTCATAGACCTACTACTATAAGACATTAGGAAATAAGATAACTGGCCCCACTCACAGTCTGTTTGTACAGACAAATGCAATAACAAGCTGATGGCTACGTAGATAAGAATTCAGTAGTCTCTCAGCTTGTTAAGACAGTAGTAATGACATGTCAATGTGATCTCGTCAGACACATGGATTGAGAGACCGGATAATACAACTGATGTTAATGCCCTTTCCTCGACCAGGCGTTCTACTGGCCGTGTTGCAAGTCCTCCAAATAACAGGATCACATGAGGAACTGAGATGTTTCACTATTATGAAGAACACTCACACGGAATGCTTGAGAAACACTGGTCTTTGTCTTTCAGACTTATCATTGCCATAGTATTGTTGAGGTACATCCAACCTTTGGAGGAACAGTGCCTGGATCCCAACTTGCTATGACAGAGGCCTAGTTCTGTAAAAGGGTGAGAGGGAACAGCAGTTTCTAGGCCTTGCCACAGCTCTCTGTGTAAGGCATTGCTCAACATCTCCTCCAGCAATGAGAGAGAGTACAGTACGTAGCAACATATTGAACAAAATCACTATCAATAGTTATCAGTCCTAGCCTAGATATTACCAAAACTGTCTCAGTCCTCACCAAAGCAATGGCAGTTTGGTTTCATTATCTAGTCATGTGTTCTCTCCTTCACAGCACCATAACTACTGGTTTTTGCAGTGGTGAACACGGAGACCATTTGATGGTGGATATCTCCTTCAAACAATATCAAATACAGGGAGACCCCAAAAGTGGCAGACAAATAAGACCAACAGATGTTGTTTGAGCAACATATCCTCACATAAGACATTATTACTCCGTTCAAGATGATATTTGGTGGACTGAGCAGACAGAGGAGTGGAAAAGGAGCAGAGATCGTTCATGAAGAGCTGGAGGCCAGTTGCCTCATTAGTCTGTATTGTCCCTGGGCCACGAGGATGGCCCAGCACTGAGGCGGGGCGGTGGTAGGGGGTAGCAGGGGAACAAGGGCCACCACTCAGTCAGTCCACTAGCAGCCCATGAAGCAGATGACAGAGATCACAGGATGCTGGAAATAACCTCCCACTGGCCCTCCACCCTGCACTGGCTAGCTGCTCTGCTGTGGCCCAGCCCAGACTCGCCATCTGGAAACATCATGAACGGGCCTATGGAAAACATTGTAATGACGACAGAACTATTTACATGATGCGTCTGCCTTGCGCGTTCCTTTCTTAGCTCTACCATCAAGCACACTTCAAAAGACATATTTGGCTCAGATGTTTGAAGTTGTTGCTGGGGGGAGAGGGCGAGTAAGAGCGAAGAGGAAAGGAGATTGAGACTGTAGCCTGGTTGAGGATGGAGATGATGTCACAGAGATGTTGAGGGGTATTGGAGAAGAAGTTCCAGAGGCTAGGCGGTTCCACACGGGTGTGTCTGTTGGTGGGTCACACCCCCGGTGTTGTCTAGAGCTGTGCCGCTGGGTGATGTGGTGGGCGGTGTGGAGTGTGCTGTCGTGAGTGGTGTGCAGAGTCGTGTTCTTGGTGCTGTGATGGGTGCTCTGGAGGTACGGGGGTGGAGGTACTGGGACCCGGGCCGCTGTTGGCCAGGTACTTGGCCCTCATGCTGGAGGTGTACTGTTGAGAGAA
Organism: Salvelinus fontinalis; assembly: GCF_029448725.1. Taxonomy (NCBI): domain Eukaryota; kingdom Metazoa; phylum Chordata; class Actinopteri; order Salmoniformes; family Salmonidae; genus Salvelinus; species Salvelinus fontinalis. The sequence continues at coordinate 85,705,651 of NC_074666.1, forward strand.
AGAGACAAGTAGGCGTAACAAAACAGCATGAGATGACCCATGTATTCACAGATAAAACATTTTCATCCAATAAAGAACTGTAAAAAAATGGAAAAGTCATGAAAGGTCCTCCGGAAAACATTGTAATGAAGACAGAAGTCTTTACATTGTAATGAAGACAGAAGTCTTTACATTGTAATGAAGACAGAAGTCTTTACATTGTAATGAAGACAGAAGTCTTTACATTGTAATGAAGACAAAAGTCTTTACATTGTAATGAAGACAAAAGTCTTTACACGTTGCCTCTGCCTTAGTGGTGTATATTAGATATATTCTATGTTTGAAAGTGCAGGTCTTTGCCCTGACATCAAAAAAGCAAATACTAATGTAACAAGCTGAGAACAACAGGTCACCTTAACAAATCAAGAGAGGGTTTGGTTTTGAGGGCTGGAGAATGAACAAGCTCCACACATTACAGATGACAACTACAACAGAGAAAACATTCAGGGTCCCCTATTCTGACGCTGAAAAACAAATGCACCACTCGTGTCAAAAAAGAAACCATTCATTTTGAATTGCGTAACTGTGCAGAGTCCATGCGGGATACAGCACCGGGGCTTTGCACTGTGGGAATGTCACCCGGGGAGTCATTTGGACAGCCTATTGTTGACACCTAGGATCAGCAGTATTTTCACAATATCTCAGAGTACCCTACCCTCAGATTTGACTCTGAACGGTCTGTGTGTGAGATCAGAAATGTAACTGCCTGGTGCAAAAAAATCAAGCTTCAGTCTGCATTTTGGTTGGAAATGGCAAAAATTAACTGCATGCTTATCAGGCTGTGATGTAAACCTGAAATATAGATACATTTGTCCCTTAACTGCCTTTTGGAATTTGGAATTCTACCACAGAGATAGCCTGTAGTGAAGCCTATATTATCTGCAGTATCTACCTATAGTATCTACAGTATCTATCTGCAGAATCTAGAGTATCTACCTACAGAATCTAGAGTATCTACCTACAGAATCTTCAGTATCTACCTATAGTATTTACAGTATCTACCTATAGAATCTTCAGTATCTATCTATAGTATTTACAGTATCTACCTACAGAATCTTCAGTATCTATCTATAGTATCTACAGTATCTACCTATAGAATCTTCAGTATCTATCTATAGTATTTACAGTATCTACCTATAGAATCTTCAGTATCTATCTATAGTATCTACAGTATCTACCTATAGAATCTTCAGTATCTATCTATAGTATTTACAGTATCTACCTACAGAATCTTCAGTATCTATCTATAGTATTTACAGTATCTACCTATAGAATCTTCAGTATCTATCTATAGTATTTACAGTATCTACCAACAGAATGTTCAGTATCTAGCTATATTATTTACAGTATCTACCTACAGAATCTTCAGTATCTATCTATAGTATTTACAGTATCTACCTACAGAATCTTCAGTATCTATCTATAGTATTTACAGTATCTACCTACAGAATCTTCAGTATCTATCTATAGTATTTACAGTATCTACCTATAGAATCTTCAGTATCTATCTATAGTATCTACAGTATCTACCTACAGAATCTTCAGTATCTATCTATAGTATTTACAGTATCTACCTACAGAATCTTCAGTATCTATCTATAGTATTTACAGTATCTACCTATAGAATCTTCAGTATCTATCTATAGTATCTACCTATAGAATCTTCAGTATCCATCTATAGTATTTACAGTATCTATCTCCAGTATCTACTTATAGTAACTACTTGCACTATCTGCCCGCAGTATCTATCTATAGCATCTATCTATAGTTGAAAAACTAATTTTAATGACTCCAACCTAAGTGTATGTAAACTCACGACTTCAACTGTAGATACGGTAGATAGATACGGTAGATACGATAGATAGATACAAATCTACCGTATCTATTGTATCGATCTATCTACCGATCGTATCTATCTACTGTATCCATCCATCTACCGTATCTATCTATCTATCTATCTACCGATCGTATCCATTGTATCTACCATATCAACAATATATATCCATCCATCCAGTGTGTATATAGTATGTTTCTACATGGGAAAGTAAGGGCTTATCATACTGTACTTAGAGATAATAAACCACACTAGAATTGGGTTGTCACATCTGTGTACATTACAATGCATTTACTGCAAAGGAAGAAGCAGACACAAAACCAGGTGCACTTGCAGTACATACTCTGTGAAAGGATGTGACAGGTTTACAGAACTAACAGGACTTATTCCACTTGCCTATAGCTCCTATATAATATACATGCCATTCAGCTTTTATCCAAAGCGACTTGCAGTCATGCGTGCACCCAGGATCCTCAGCGTTTCCAGCGCCATGCTCGGCCAACTGGATATAACCTGACGTTATATCCTGCACACGGACGTACTGAAAAGTGGCCTTGTCAGATCAACGTGACTTTCAATGGGAGTCTCTTAGATTTGGAGGTAAAGTGAAGTGGAGATAATCCACACTCAGGAGCCATTCTACCCTTTATAGTGTACATCTATGAGCTCTGAAGGCCAGGAGAGAGACAGAGACATAGGTGGAACAACCTGACAATAGCAGAAAGATGTTCTGGCTCACAGAAGAACTCAAGCCTTCCAGAATGAACCAGTACAAGTCCTGGACCAGGGGAATCTCCTGGCAACAAACTGGATCAAGTTGTTCTCTTCTACAGTAATTAACTCGTTCATTTTTCAAAACCGTCAAAATCCCTAAAGAAGTGAACTCAGATGTCATTCACAGTGTCCACTCCGTTCCAGACCCTCCCTGGTTCAGGTGGAAAGGGGAAAGCAACAGTCTGAAGGGCTCGGCAGACTGCAACGCAGTTACGGGAATCTCCTTTTTTGTTGGATGTAGGCTTAAAGGCCATGATGGGCCTGTAGGCAGGACAAGAACGTGACGTGTACCACCTGAAACAGCTGCAGTGCTGGGGGATAGGAAGGCATGCTGCCCAAGGCCACAGTCAGGGAACACGCGTTAGGTGAGGGGTCACTCTAGCAAGACACAGGAGGGCAGTGGGGTGGCAGGTAACTCTGGTTACGGCATGGGTGGTTAGGGTGGGGTGTTGGGGGGGGGGGGTAGACTTGGTTTGGGGGGGAATACAGGCCAGTAAGTGAAGGTGGGGGGGAGGGGCATTGTCTGTACCTGTTAGCATAGCGGAGGAGGTTACCAAAACGATCTCTCACTCGCCGAGGGCTTTAACTGCCAGCTGTTGCGGCTGTAACTGTCCATGCCGGCAGTCAAATACAACTGTGTGGGTTTGCAGGAAAGAAAACAACAGCGACAAGACAGTATAGAGTTGATACACAGTGCAGAGTCTAGGCCCAAGCAGACACACTGACACCAAGGAGGGGCTCAGCCTCCAGGACAAGAGGACAACCAGCCAGGGAGGACCAGGGACCACTGACGGAGGGATCCAGGATGACTTACAACACACAACCTATGGAGACTGGTAGCTAGGATCGTCATGTTGACTCTAGCGCTTACTGTGAGCCAAACTCAGTTGAATATGTCAAAATAAGAGGCAAAAACCACTGACTACACTGAGACATCATTTCCAAAGCCTCGTTGGCAGACTGAGATCTTGTTTTAAAGTTAACAGCGGAAAGATCTTTCATTTTCATCATCATCATCGTGTCCTACACAACGGCTGCCAAAAGACCCAGTCAGTGGAGGTGTTCTGTCCATCAGTGTATAACGTAGACATGGGGACACTTACCGAGGGAGGAGGGGACTCTCTCTCTATCAGTGGGGTGTTCTCACACCGCGGGTTCTGGAAGGCATTGGCATTCTGGGTCCTGTGTAACAGAGCAAACACACACTCCAAGGTTAAACACAGGCGGTGATGGAACTGCAGCTGCAGAACCTGCGCGCGCGCACACACACACACGCACAGAAACAGGTGCACAAACACGTACATGACTTACTGACCCTCAATATATATTTTCCATGCCACAGAAGCACGTACACCCACATATACAAACAGTTCATGATACCATTTAAACCCCTACAGGCACCACAGACACAGAACCCCACAGTACATCCCAGGCTGTACTGTGCTGTACAATCCACCAAAACCAGAAGTACCAACAAATCCCCTCCCCCAGCCCCCATCCTAAGAGGTCCATTCATAAGGCTGTTGGCCTTGGGTTTCAAAGGGCCACAGCTGGAGAGCAACAGCTGCATCGCTCGTGGCCGCCAGAATGTGACCCTCTATGGGAGAGCAGAGCACCGCTCCTCTCTTTCTCAGCGGTGCCCTAAACGTGGAGGCTATGCTAGTACAGCCCTGGGTCACATGGTATCTCACATTCCTCAATCCTCACCACCACAGCCTGCTTTGAACCTGTCAACACTGAGAAAGTGGAGGGGAAGTGCACCCACTGTCCCCCAGTGATTCTGTTTGAGACGAGTGTTCCATGGGACTGGTGTTACTGTACTCACATGTACTCTGTGACGGGGGCGTTGCTGACGGTGTGTGCTGCAGCAGGGATGCTGGTCTCGCTGCCGTAGCTGCTGCCACAGCTGTACAGGCTGGGCATGTGGACGCGGTACAGGTTGTCGTGGTTCTGCAGTCTGCCTCCGTGGGCCACGGACTCCTCCTCGCTGTCCGCCTCGTTCCTATAGAGACAGAGAGAGAGACACTGCTGAGTCACACATCCACCAGGACACATACTACCAGGGTTGGAGTTAATTCCGTTTCAATTCAGGAAGAAAACAGAAATTCCATATTCGACTCCCACATTTTCTCATAGAACATCATTGAGGAAAAGGCAACAGAAAACATGTCATACTCTAAGAAGGATGCAGCGCCCCCTGCTTGGACCAAATGAGATACTACATGTGACTAACACATTTCAGTGAATTACTATAGCTCCTGCCTTGGGCAAATCAGTGTAATTTTGTAAATGTTGGATCTCTATAGAAAGATGCGTTATTCAAAATCGGGCCCAGCGCTATCTGAGATATTGCATGTGACGAACGTACAAACGGACAAGGACAGATCCACAGTCCCATTCTCAATTTCTTCATGGGGGACAAAAATTGGAATGACAGTTATTTCCAATGAAATGGAATTGACTACAACCCTGCAGAGTGACAAACGGCCACAAGAGGGAGCCCCTCTCCCACTGATGGGGAGAGCAGCAGCACAAAAACAGGCACATTCAGTGTCACGTTTTGCATTCATCCACGGCCACGTTTCTATTCAATTCACTGCCCAAGGGGAGACGAAAGATGTGTCCCTTTGAAAAAGGGAAAGCAGCAAATCCCCACTGAGCTTAAGGAATAAAACCACGCTCCAGTAAGATAAACATGTATTCAGTTTCCACACGAATATTACAGATTGATCTGCTACAATACGGATTGGTTAACTTTGCCATTTCTGTTCAAACATGAGCTGTGATCGTGACTACCGCAAGGGCACCACTGAAAGCCCACATTAGTTAAAAAAAAAAATGTGCCAAAGACATTTCCCCCCGTAGCACAATGGTCAAGGTATAAAACATGGACAACAAAAGAAGACAAAAATAGCCCTTGCGGCGCTGCAGTGAATAGCGCTGATGATGATGATGATGATGACATGTCTCCCTCTAGTGTTCAACCTGCCATCCACAGCGTTCTCCTCCACACAGCGAATTAATGACATCATCCCATTCAGGGCAGCACGCATTCACCCATACAGAGCATTCACCCATACAGAACATTACGAAGACAGAGTGTGTAGTGGGGGAGGGGGGGGGGGGGGGGGGCGTAACTAATTTCCAACATTGCCTGTGTTCATATTTAAAACATATCAATGGAATGGCTTATGGCACTAAAAGCAGTAAAGTTTAATGGCGGGTTATTATTAAGAACTACATGCACCATTACAACAACGAGTTATTACTCAAACAACTGTATGTCATTTAGAAGATGCATTCCTATACAAAACCCTTTGCTGTATAACAGGAACAGCGAGCTGAGCTCAAACTGCAGGACATAACATATCCACCAGTCTCCTCAGAACTCTGCTAATTACATAGTGGAGTTAAACTGGAGGCGTGGCCTGGGACAGCTAACTCTCATCTCTCTTACAAGGCATTATGATTAATCCTCTCCATCTGCTGCTGATAGGGTCACCCAGCGGAGGGAAATCAGATGGATTTCATAAAGTACAACGTCAACCTCCAGAATTACACCACTCCATGCAATGGTTGCAATAGACTTAGGCAAAGCTTTGCACGATTAGAGAGAGGGGGATAACAGGAAGTGATATATTTGGGGAAGCAGCTGGGCCCTCCTGGCCAGGTCCCATGGAACACGCTGCCAGTGTTCTACACACTAGCAACGGAAGACTTAAAGCAGCTAACACATTTAGTCAGGGGTTTAGAAACTCTTCAGGAAAAAAACTATTAAATTCTATAATAGTATTGTCTCCGACTGTCTACAGGCAAATCATTATCATTTGAGTCATTTCCGTGTAATGTAAAAATGGGACTCCGAGGCTACAGTCCGCGGTTCAGGCAAAAGCTGTATTAACTAATGTATGAGTTCTATTGGAAGCAATTCTAAATGGTTTCTCAAACCCCGAAATACCTAAAACATCATTTATTTTCTGAACCATTTTGCTCATTGACATGGAGCACTAACATAGAAACAGAAATAGCATTGAGGTCCAATTGGATAGTGGTGTGGTACTCCAGTATGTGGTACTGGAGGATAGTGGTGTGTGCGGGAGAAGGGTTCTGACCTCTTGTTGTTCCAGGTGTGAGGTAGGCTGCAGACGATGGAGCTGAACATGAGAGCCGTGACGAAGGAGAAGAACACCAGGTAGATCAGGCCCTCCAGTCCATCATAACACAACCCTGTTATACCCTGGACATAGTCCTGGAACACAACACAGAAACAGACAAGTCATTTATAACATCCTTTATGGGCACAGTATGCACAGGGTGGTACAGTGCATCAGTCTCTTCAATTATGTGATGGTGCATGACATTAGATCACGAGTAGATGTCATCCATCCATCCATCCATCCATCCATCCATCCATCCATCCATGTACAGTAGGCCTGTATGACAGGACATTGATGCAATTGTGCATGAGCAAATGTGTCTGGATACAATACCGCTAACATGGTAACAGATCTGTCTGCTCATAGTATACTCCACTGTCTAGTAGGGCGATACTTCGGTGCCAATACGACATGTATTGCGATTCTCACAATTGTAATATGTACTGCCATTCGATACTGTGACTTTATTGCGAGTCGATCATTCAAAAATACTGCCGCTGCAGAGGGACAAGACAAGAGCCATGAGAAAATGAGGTTTGATCAGTCGCGGAAATAAAAGTGCTGAAAACAAATGGGCTTCCTATTTAAAAGCTATGAAGGACAAATACTGGAGTTTTGGTGCAGGTACAGACAACTAGCGCACAGATAATATTGCGATATTGTCAAAACTATGCGATGTCTCTTCAAAATAATACCCCGATATGTACCTGCATGGATCTTTCCTCCCATCACTACTTTCTGGTTCGTTGTCATGTCATATACATGTATCTATGACAACTAGTGCACAGGCTAGATTCACATCACGTCACAGAAATACAACTAACCTACCAAACAGATGCTACATTTTGCCTGTCTGCTACACAGGGTTACTGTACCCAGCGCCCTATCTGACACACATGCTACACAAGCTGGGGGAGGGAGGTTAGACATGACTATTTAATGATACATCGCGTAGAGGAGTGAAAGAAGGCCAAGACGGTGCTTTTCCAGCGCCTTGCTTCAGAGCCAAGCAAATTACAGCCATTATCGAGAGGAAGTAGCTCGGCAACATGTGCAATACCCGCGAGCGCTATTCAACATGACAAAAGCAGAGTAAGTTGGGAATAATATTGTCCAACTTTTAAAGAAAACATTTCATGACGGCCGCTTCTGCTTCCTGCATTTGCACTGAGAGACGTCTTGGTTGTTCCCTCTAGGTACAGCATGATTACATGTGATGTAGTGGCAGGCGCGTTACACCATCCTCCTGGGTCATGCTCAGCACAATGTTCAGAAAGAAATATACGATGCAGAACAAAAATCCCTCTCTGTAGAAGAACAAACCACGTCAGCTCTATTCACATCATGACATTTCTATCTGCTACTGAAAGTGGCCCTGGTTTAGGCTGAATGTAAGCTCCTGGGCTACTACTTGATTGGCTCAGGTTCTCCTGCCCTCCGCTGTGAGGGCTGTGAGTGGTGGGGATGAGAGTGGAAGTGACAATAGGAACAGTGAGACCCAGGCAGGGTTCTGACAGTGTGACAGTGGGCACCGGCCACATAGGGGTTAACAGGGGAGGACAGGGAGAGCAGTCAGGTAGGGCTGCTACTACAGATCAGAGAGATATGCAGCTCAGCCCAGGGCGGCGGATGCACTGCAGGCAGAGAGGAGCAGGTCTGAATACAGGGTTGAACCAAGAGCAGTGGAACAGAGTTGAGCTCAGCTAAGAAGAGCACTGACGCACGTGCACAGGAGTGTGAACCGTGAACGTGGTCCTCTCCATCACACAGGCAGAGGGAAAACCAACTGCGGGTGGCGCAACGACTCACCGGACCGTTTAAACACAGCTTGCGCACACATCTGCAAACATCATCGGACTGGACATGCAGCGAACGTACCGTACATGCTAACAACCACATCCCAGAGAGGGATATGTACACATGTAGACCGTGACCACGCAACACAGAGACCATACGACATCCCCTGTGGAGTAAGGATGGTTAGCCATGGTCCCCCTGGTGTCCCAGGCAGGAAGGCAGCTCACCATGTGCAGGCTTCGGCAGTCCACCAGGGCAGTGAGCTGATGCAGGCCGATCTCTGTGGTGTTCAGCACCCCCTGGATCTGTTCTAGATTCCCCTGCAAGACACACAAAAACACACAAACACTTTAAAAACAGGGCCAGGTCTACATTTAACACAGCAAATTAGGCCAGACCACTGTCTCAGTGAGCGTGTGTGTGTGTGTGTGTGTGTGTGTGTGTGTGTGTGTGTGTGTGTATGAGAGATACTGGCAGTACTTAATTTTGGTGTCCTACTTAAACTAGTAAAGAAGGTTGGTATGGCATCAACAAAAATAGAAAAAACTCCCGAACCAGAACAGTCAGCAACCCTGACACCTCATGCAGACAGACTCCAGGATTTAATGGTGCGCACCACATTCCATTGAAATGAAGGTACTTCCTCCGAAACCTCAAACTTAGGCTATAACGCCTTCTGCCTGCACGAGGTGTAATAACAAACCACGTCCGGATTCTCCTATGGGCTGTAACGGCCGGCAGAGAACAGTGTCTGTCCAGAGGTCTATTTTAAATGACTAAATGGGACCCAAGGGCTGATGAGTGTTGATGGAGTTCTACATCTCTGGTAGCCCAACAGAACGTGAAATGTTCCCATGAACTCAGAATTTTCTCTCTTCACTGTGCCACTGAAGTGTGCTCTGTGCACACAGTGGAAATATCAGCGCTGGACAATACAACCCAGGGCTGTACAGAGGAGGCCAGTGAAAGTAACAGGAGCATAACGCAAAGGTGACGTGCCAGCAGACTTTTGTGGCCAGGTGCACTCGTCTCCTCTCTCTCTCTCTCTCTCTCTGCCTCTTGGTCCTTTGGTTCCATTCAGTGGACTGTTCAACCCTTAGAATTGCTACAATAGTACAGCCGGTGTATCCAGACCAGGCAGAGTGTGTTGAGTATCAGTAGGTGGCGAGAGTGTTGAGTATACGCAGGTGGCGTTCACAGCAGGAAGTAAAGTGATGGATCTCAGGAGTCAGGACGCACACCTTAGTTTGGGGATACTCTCTGGTGGCCGAGCGGAGCAGCTCAGACACGTCGTCCTGCATCTCCACTAAGGCTTTGTGGCTCCCGGACAACTTCTACAACACAAGAGGGAAACACAACCGCCTGTATCAGACATGGCATTGAGTACTGCGCTACTTGTTCAATGTCTTGGTGAGAAAACTCCTGACCCGAACACAGAATATATTTATTAAAAAACCCTGCTAGCGAACTCTAGTCCTTTCTGATGGTCAAATATGTCCCTTTACACTCAACCCAATGTCGCCACATTGACACCTTGTACCTGTCAGATATATTATATATCAACCCTTTTTCTTAACAGATGGAGCTGTGATAGCTAGCCTGGGCTTGTGCTGCACTGAGAAGAGGGAAAGAATACTACCGTCCATTAAAAGCAAGTCACGGATAGGGTCTTACGGTAGGGTCTTCAAATCACATTAATATTTGACACTGGCAATGGCCTTAGTGGCCATTTCGCAGTTGTACATTTACACCTCCGGGAAAATCTGACATTTGGCCTAAAAGATGAAAGGCACAGGGAGTGTGTGCACTCTGTTCTGTCTCTCCCAGCAAGACCACTCCTCTCTAGGTGGACCGGTACAGAGTGTACGTCATAATATGCTTTTTGTGACCCCTTTTTGAACAAAAAGCTTTTCCGGGAGATATGTTTGTCAGTAAACATCTCCTGTACATCAATGTTTTGCCACACTTTAATTAGTCGATTAAAAGCTACAAAGTCTAAGTGAAAAGACAATATTTTCCCTCTGAAGTAGCGGTTGTTGACTAGTCTTACTCCTCTTACTCTTACTAAGACTCAGTTTCTGCCAGCAGGCAGAACATGTTCTAATGACATCACTTCCACTTCCCCCGCCGGGTTAAAGCTGCTGTTTTTAAGGCCGAGGCGGCGGTGTGAAATGTTCATCTGAGACGGCAGTCTATAAAAGGCTGCATATGATCACCGTCGCCCCTTCCTTTCGTCCAATGGGATCGTCTCATTCACACGCAGAGGTCATTCGGAGGTCATAGATGAGAGAGAAGATATGTGCATACATTATACAGTATGCGAGGTAGCGAGACGCATTAGCTAGATGAGTCATCTCACTGTTCAGCCTCAGTAGATCAGATAAATTAGAACCCGCATCAAAGTTACATGCTAGCCTGATTCACGCATATACTGTACACGGAAAAAGATATGAATACTAAACATGCTATAAAACCAACACATCCCTGCTGCCTGCGAGGCCTATATCAAAGCGCTTTGCTAAAATATGATGGACAGTAAAAAGTCTGTTTGAAGTAGCCTACCTGTTGGAATGGGTTGGTTTGGCCCACACTGCATGTCATGTAGTACTGCAAAATGTCTGGAAAAACACACATAACAGGCCTGGATCAGATGATGTGAGCAGTACCGCAGACAACCTCAGTCTAGTTAGTTTTAGTCGTGTCACTGTACTACTATAAGGTGAATTGCATTACCACATTCTCACAGAGGACATCATGTTGTCTCCAACCATTTCCCCTGTGAAAGCAGGTCCTTTAGAAGCTGCAGTATGTGGGAGCTCTCATTCACCACCATGGTGACTTACTGGATGGTATTTCTATTCCCTGACCTTGACATCCCATAGCCTTTATATGCCACTGCCTGAAGCAGTGCCCAGCCTACTGAATGTCAACTGGAAACTCTATAACCTACAGTGATATGGTATCATCTCAGGTCAGCTTCCCCAGAGACAGACAGAGACAGACAGATAAGGTTATTTTTGGGGTTGCTTTTCTGAAGAGGGTGAATAATGATCTTTGGGAGGGCCTGCAGAGTAATTAATGGCTGCCGATTAGCTGGAGGCTTGTGAGGAGAGGAGACGAGACCGGGGGCTTGTGAGGAGAGGAGACTGGGGTTGTGTCTCTAACTGGCACCCTACCCTACACCCTGGTCAATAGTAGTGCGCTATATAGGGAATAGGGTGCCATTTGGGACAGACCCTAGGTCGATGGGGACAGTTCAGAGCTCCGTAAACATCGCTAATGGGTTAGCTAGCAGCACGGTCAGGCACACTGTGCCAGTAGGATTAACAGTATCCTGCTTTAGGGAACTCAATCTGGGACAGTGTGAGAAGGAGACATGTATTCTCACCCACACACTCAGGCAATTTAATAAATAATGATATTTGGGAGTTCGTGACTCAAACTTAGCACAGCCATGGCACAGGTTTGAATCAGAGTGGCTCTCCTTCTGGTCCCCAGTATGAATCATAGAGAATATCACCAGCACCACCAACATAACACATCCTAGTTCTGATGTCACACTGGTATGTGACGTTCACTGATTACCACACAGTCAAATGTGTTCCGGATATACCGCACCCACACACGCGCACCCCCACACACACAGCGTGGTAGAGAGAAGAGCAAGTCTGCTCTGGTTATGGATGGGCCAGTTCACATCTGCCGTAGCTCCTCTAAACTGAGCTCCCTCCCTGTGAGTCTCATAAACAGTGTAATTATGGCACTGACAAGGGAAATGAACTGCTCATTCAATTATATACTTGGATGGCCATATACAACAGGCTGAATAGAAGACCTCTCATTTACGGCTTGTAATAGTGTTTAAAGCAGCCAGTCAGAGACGACTTATCTTTGTGGGAGCTGCAATAACTCGGTTCAGGATTTTACTACCACAATGGCAGAGTGATGTAAAAGAGAAACAATGGACGAAACATTAAGCAGAAAGCGGGAGAATAGAACGGTCTTTCTGTTGGGGCTAGGACAGGGCAGTAAAGACAGACATATTACAGCCAGCGAGGAACAACAGATAAGATGAAGAATGGAACCAGAGCCGTTGAAATGATTCCCAGAGAGACCTCAGTGCTGCAGAGTTAGGTATAGCCTGTAGCGTTCGTTTACCAGGGCAAAATAAACAGGAAATCGTGTGCAGCAATAAAACCAACGGCTTGTCCAGGGCGGCCACTTTCTTTTCAAAGGCTGCCTTTTGCAGATTGAGAACAACAACCTTAAGGGCGGAAGGCAAGGTCATTCTTAGGGGTCACAAACATGTACTGGACACCATGTTGAAGAGAGAGAGACGCTCTCAGAGTAATATCACCAATAGCGTACCAATTTAAAATCAAGTCTTGCAATGCCACAATGCCAGCTCGCTTCTAAGTCTAAACCACCTTACATTCTTTTGAAATAATTTCCATTGCTTCTTTTAAACACACAGGCATGTTAACACGCAGGGAAAACAGAATACAGTAACACCCCTGAATGCCCGAGTCCAGCCTCAAGGCAGTGGGTGAAGATACTGTACTGAACAGAGATGAGATGATGCACATACAGTTGAAGTCGGAAGTTTACATACACCTTAGCCAAATACATTTAAACTCAGTTTTACACAATTCCTGACATTTAATCCTAGTAAAATTTCCCTGTCTTAGGTCAGTTAGGATCACCGCTTTATTTTAAGAGTGAAATGTCAGAAAAATAGTAGAGAGAATGATTTATTTCAGCTTTTATTTCTTTCATCACATTCCCAGTGGGTCAGAAGTTTACATACACTCAATTAGTGTTTGGTAGCAATCCACAAGCTTCCCACAATAAGTTGGGTGAATTTTGGCTCATTCCTCCTGACAGAGCTGGTGTAACTGAGTCAGGTATGTAGGCCTCCTTGCTCACACACGCTTTTTCAGTTCTGCCCACAAATTGTCTATAGGATTGAAGCCATTTGTGACCAAGCTTTAACTTCCTGACTGATGTCTTGAGATGTTGCTTCAATATATCCACATAATTGTCCTTCCTCGTGATGCCATCTATTTTGTGAAGTGCACCAGTCCCTCCTGCAGCAAAGCACCCCCACAACATGATGCTGCCACCCCCTGTGCTTCACGGTTGGGATGGTGTTCTTCGGCTTGCAAGCATCCCCCTTTTCCCTCCAAACATAACGATGGTCATTATAGCCAAACAGTTCTATTTTTGTTTCATCAGACCAGAGAACATTTCTCCAAAAAGGACGATCTTTGTCCCCATGTGCAGTTGCAAACCGTAGTCTGGCTTTTTCATGGCGGTTTTGGAGCAGTGGCTTCTTCCTTGCTGAGCGGCCTTTTAAGGTTATGTCGATATAGGACTCGTTTTCCTGTGGATATATATACTTTTTAACCTGTTTCCTCCAGCATCTTCACAAGGTCCTTTACTGTTGTTCTGGGATTAATTTGCACTTTTCGCACCAAAGTACATTAATCTCTAGGAGACAGAACGCGTCTCCTTCATGAGCGGTATGACGGCTGCGTGGTCCCATGGTGTTTAGACTTGCGCACTATTGTTTGTACAGATGAACGTGGTACCTTCAGGCGTTTGGAAATTGCTCCCAAGGATGAACCAGACTTGTGGAGGTCTACAATTTCTTTCTGAGGTCTTGGCTGATTTCTTTTGAATTTCCCATGATGTCAAGCAAAGAGGCACTGACTTTGAAGGTAGGCCTTGAAATACATCCACAGGTACACCTCCAATTGACTCAAATTATGTCAATTAGCCTATTAGAAGCTTCTAAAGCCATGCCATCATTTTCTGGAATTTTCCAAGCTGTTTAAAGGCACAGTCAACTTAGTGTATGTAAACTTCTGACCCACTGGAATTGTGATACAGTGAATTATAAGTGAAATAATCTGTCTGTAAACAATTGTTGGAAAAAGGACTTGTGTCATGCACAAAGTAGATGTTCTAACCGACTTGCCAAAACTATAGTTTGTTAATAACAAGAAATGCGTGGAGTGGTTGAAAAGCGAGTTTTAATGACTTCAACCTAAGTGTATGTAAACTTCCGACTTCAACTGTAGGTCTTAACAACAGTTCCACTAGCCAGGATCTACAGTTAGGGTAGGCTTTCCTTACTGGAGCTCCTCTAGTATTCCTATTGAGAGTAGGCAGAGGGCTTCACAATGACAGGGTAGAGAGCTCTATTCTCTCCAGCAATGACTTGACAATGGAGAGGGAAAGCTGGAGTGGTGATTTAGAAAGAGGATGACACTAACTGGGCACTATTGATAGGGCAAAACTATTGTTAAATCGATACAGTTACATATCGTGGTATTTTTGACAATATATCGTATCGTTTTGACAACATTGCAATAGTATTTTTTACTTCATAGCTTATTTTGTGAAATATGGAGCCAATTTGTTTTCAGCACTTTTATTTCCATGAATGCAGTACTTTTCCACAGATACCGTCAACTGCAGTAGGAACAAACACACACACCCACCCACCCACCCACTCTGCCTGCCTTCTTCACCATAACGTCTCTCTCCTCACCCCCCTCCTCCACTGGTCTTATCTCAGTCACACACACACACACACACACACACACTACTTCACACACCCCTGGCTCCATCTCTCTCCTCATCATGGGACCAGATTGGCCAATTACGCCACAGGTCGCATTAGACACTTAAAATGCAGCGCAGCCCGTCACCCCTGGCTTGTCTGCCCGGCCACAGATGCTCTGGGGGTAATTTATTGAATCCTATTACAGGTTTGAGGAGGTAGCTCATGCACCCCAGCCCAGGTCCATAAATCTGAAAGCAATACATTTCACCGCTGGCCAGAGAAAATAAAACGTTTTATCTCTCTCCCCAGGGTGGGATGGGGGATTGACTGAGCATCAAAGTGATTGGGCTTGTCTGGCACATATTAAAGCGCTTTTGGCATTTGTGTCGTTGCTCTGTCATTATTTCCGCATCATATCCCAGCGTGCATGCTACTGAAGAGAATGAATCCAATCATTTGTCAGAGCTATCAAAAACATCCTCCAGATGAGTACCCGACGACAAAAGAAACACTCATTTTATCAAACAAACAAACAGACAGTGTTAAAGCCACACTTTTCATTGGTGTTAGGCATTTCCCCCTAAAACGATTTTCTACAACTGTTGTCGTGTTCTCTCAAGTTGAAGAGAGAACGCAATTCAGTCAGCAGACGGTTCTCCTCCAAAACAAACAGGATATGAAAGCTTACGTGACTGTGAGAAATCTAACAAAAACTTGCCTCTCAGCGTTCTTGCACAGAACAACTTAAAAAGTAGAGTTAGACGTGAATCTCACAGAGAGCAGAGTCTGCATTTCTCTTTATGATTGTTCTCTCAATAAACGTGACAAATCTAAGACACTGACGATTCCTCTTAATGAATCTTCACCTTTATTGAGCACTCCATACTGTTCGGTCATTTGGGTGACGAACATGTCAGGAGCAACGCAGAAGTCACTGGAGGTCTGCAGAGAGGGGAGTAAAACACATTCACACGGGGGGGGGGAAACCAAACAGTCAGAAAGCACAACAGGACATTTCCCAACAACACAGTAGTTAGAATAATGAGAATGTTTAGTCTGTAGGATAATCAGCCTCACTAGAGGAATCCATCAGGAGATAATAAAGATCACATGCACCATCGTGTCACGGAAGGAAGACGAGGCAGGGGGGGTCATCTCTGATTCATATGCAGGGGAGGGAATTATCCATTTGAAATGGTGTGGGAGGGGGATTTACATAAAGACAGATCCCACCGGGTCCTACATATTTGATAAAGGCATGCTGCGCACAACCAACGGCACACTGTACCAGCTATAAATTGTAGTAGCTAGTCTGCCTCGCAATTGTCCCTAGATAAACTTGGCAAGTGTTAACAAACCTAACTTCATGAATCATACTGATTATAGTACCTCATGCCAAACATTCTATTTTGTTCAGTGTCAGCTGGCCCACTGCAGTGACTCAGGTAAAAGGTTGTACAGGTTCTAACTCCCACACTACTGTGGGGCTGAGCTCTGGGTTCCAAGCCTCAACATAGAGATATAGAGCCATGTTCCCATGGAGACACTCACGGCAGACACAGCCAACTCCAGACCCAGGGAGGCCCAGCTAATAACCAGAGCCAGGATGCCCAGAAGACACACTCTGGGGAAGGAGAGAGAGAGAGAGGGAGGACAGAGGTTAGAACAGGACTGTCAGGACTGTCGAATCAACATAATATGTCCCTTTCAAAGCAACACACCGGGAAAAAAAACGTCTGAGATTTTGTTATAGGCAGAGCGCATCGGAGGAGGATTCCATTGCATTGACAGGCACGAGTGACCGCGAGTAGATGCACTTGTTTTGAGATCAAAGTGAAGAACCGCATGTATCTGGGTGCACATTTTAGGGCTGACCGCATTTAGTAGACTGGTTGATTGTTTGGTGGACCAAGATTTCTTTCGTTTTTATTTATCATCATTGTTCACAAGACATCTGTCTGATTGGCACCTGTCTGAGTGGACTAATCCATTGTGGAGGCCGTGGGGATGGCACAGTCCATCACTAAGACGTGCTACTGAAATTGTATGTGGTTATATTACATAACAATGGTGCAACACTAATAAAAATAATATTACTTCATAACAAATGAGCTTTCTCCCGAGTTGGATAGAGGTCGCTGTCCGAGGTTCTGAAATATCAGCACGCTATTGAATTGGTGCTTTTCCTAAACCATGTTGCTATGTGCATAATAGCTATAATAGTAGAGAGAAATAGTCCTATAATTCCTATAATAACTACAACCTAAAACTTCTTACCTGGGAATATTGAAGACTCATGTTAAAGGAACCACCAGCTTTCATATGTTCTCATGTTCTGAGCAAGGAACTTAAACGTTAGTTTTTTTTTTTATACATGGCACATATTGCACTTTTACTTTCTTCTCCAAAACTTTGATTTTGCATTATTTAAACCAAATTGAACATGTTTCATTATTTCTTTGGGGCTAAATTGATTTTATTGATGTATTATATTAAGTTAAAATAAGTGTTCATTCAGTATTATTGTAATTCTCATTATTACAAATAAAATAATATAAAAATCGTCTGATTAATCGGTATCGGCTTTTTTTGGGCCCCCAATAATCGGTATCGGCGTTGAAAAATCATAATTGGTCGACCTCTGGATAAAACGAACAAAAAAACTTGCTACAGCCTCAGATCACACAGTAAAACACACACTGGAAGTTGCACAGAATTTTCATAACGTTCAAGTTTGCTCCCAGCAGACAAAAATGTTCTCAATCCCGCAAAAAAATTGAGGGAACATTGCCTTGGACTGGGAGTTGCTTAGCCTTAACACCAAACGATGGCTATTACACATTATGACTGATGTAAATTAAATGCTGAAGGGTTTAATGTTGAGCTATGAAAAAGGAAACCTTGATTTCAACCCTAAACACCCACAGGGACTTGGGATAATGTTTCCCTCATCTCACAAGGAGAGTTAGGGTTAATTATGTTAGAGGAAGTACCCCTTCATTGGTCTCTGGGCAGGGCTTGAGGATGACCTGGGTCTGATTCACTGAGGATGCGTGAGATGAAAGGACATAGGAGGGATAGGAGAGGGGGACCTGGGGGAAGCATAAAGCCCAACACTCTGGAACTGACTCACATGATAATGAGCCACCCAAACTGACCCCGCTGTATCCACAGACACAGATCATTAAATGAAATAGAAGGGACTGAAGAGGAGGACAGGCAGTGCTGAGCCTGTGTCTTTGATGCCTTTTAAAAAGGATCTAACATACTTCCTGCATAGTTGTCAAGAGTTGAGACAGAGGAATTTTATGAGAGATTAGTTTTAATGCACGTACCAAATGGACTGTGACTGGCTGACACTTTTTGAAGCGTGAATTCGTCTCACATAATCGCAATGACAAGGTTGTTCAGCGTACAGTCAAAAGTAATTTGCAACGGGCGAACAAAGTGATACTTGAGATAAAACTTCTGACACGTTGGAGGCATTCATTTTGTTTAAATAATTCAATAGCATGACAATAGCTATAAATATATGGCCTAGCAGAATATGGTCCCCCTCACCACAGTTCTTTTTGGCTCACTCCCTCACATGGTAGGACTCACCCAATAAGTGTTCCCTTGGAGTTGCGAATGAGGCCAAACAGCACCAGCAGGCAGATGAGGATGTTGAAAAGCAGCAGGCCTAAGTAGCCCAGCCACCTGAGGTAGAAAACAACAATAACAACAGTTTCGAAACCAACACCCAACCACAGACACAACAGAACTATAGACCGACTGACTGAAGAAACCCCAACACCTGCTGACAAACGCAGCACAGAAAGAAGATGTTATCTATGACCACTGTACAAATCACATTGGTACTGCTAAAGAAAACAAAAGGGTACAAACATGGGGATTGCTTCAAACATGCATAAAACAAAAAGGAGATGTGATTTGAAGTCCACTTCCCCCGCGAGATGCTGAGGGAGGAAGTGTTTGAGATGTCAAGAGGAAGTAGCAGTGAGGGTCGGCTGCTGAATCAGACTGATTTAACTGTAAAGGCCTTTCCGCTGTTGACTGCAGTCATCTCTGTTGACTACTTTCACATTCATACAGATCCAACTGAACATCACTGTCTGTCTGGCTGGACGGTCTCACCAGGAGACCAACTATCCAACAGTTTATATATCCTCAGTACATTTCACAATCTTACACTGCAGGGTTGTTAACACGAGTTACAGGAGGGAGGACTGTGTTGTGTGTTTCGGGTTTCATCCAGTGTCTCCTCCCACTAAATGGTTCATTTGAAGGGTTTTCCCAGAAAAATCTGAGGCCTGTTGTGGTTCATGTTAGCTTTTTCTGAGTATAAACTGAGATGATTCTCTCTCTAAAAGGCCTGACAGTGGAATTATGCAGCACGACACCAGCATAAACATAAATCTACGAGGAATGACGTACTGTTCGCGTAAACTGCTAATCCTGTAGTGCAGGATTCCTCTCAGAGTGGAAGCTGTGTAGTTCTGTTTACGCTCCATTAAACCCTCGTTGCTGTGAGCTCCTGTATGTAAATGAGGCAGCAGCAAAAGTAGCTAATAATAAAAACTCCCTAATCCCCAACTTGAAATACAAGCAATGTATCGTACAACATGACAAGAAAACATAACTCCAACTACATTCACCTACAATAGCCAAACGATGTACTAAAACAACAGGCCTCAGTTCTGGTAATGGTTTTGGTGAACCATAGAAAGTGTCTGTCCTGAGATGTCATGTAATTGAGTCTCCCAGTCTGTCCATCTCTCACCTGTACCAGTCGTAGAGCTCGATGTTGACGGCCAGCTCCTCCAGGGAGATGTCGCTGTTGTCCCAGAAGGGGATCTCTACCATCTGCCTCACCAGCTCGTCCAGCTGGCCCTGCAGCTTCTGGATGATAGACAGATAGTCTGTGTGCTTGGCGTACTGGCCCTCCAGCTGCCCCAGACTGCCATCCACCGTCTGCTTCAGGGAGCCCGTGCTGTCTGATACCTAGGTAGTAGGCACAGGGAGGGACAAAGTCACAAACAACCCACTCCTTGTGGGGATAGACAAAATCAATCGTGTTTATTATATCGTATCTATTTGGGGTTAGCAGGGGAATCATTGCTCCTTATAGTGATCAACAGTATGATAACTGTGAATGTGGGGCCCAGCCCATGTTATGGCTGTGACAGTAGAGATTTTGCTGCGGTGTCATTGTTTAAATGGGAGTTCTGAGTATTACCAGTTTCTGCACTCCTGCCACCGTGCGGTTGGCGTGGCGCAGGGAGTACGTCAGTCTGTTCACGCCGTCACAGGTCTCGCCGTTCCCATAGAAACCAACAGCAATGCCGGCGCTGAAGGGAGACAAAGGGGAGGAGAGGAAGTGGTTAGGAGGAGGAAGAGGGGTCGGCACAGCACGGCAGACAGACAGACGTAGGGGGTAGGCGTGTGAACCCTGCATCAACCCTGCCAGGGATAGATGCTACTAAACAGGCAGCATTGAGCTCCAGCAGAAAGCCTCCCGATACAGAGTCCATAGCAACCAAGAGGAATGGGTCAGCAATGCCCAGAGCCACACCATAGAGCTGACAAAGGCTGCACTGACACAGGACATCAACCCTTGCCCATTCATGGAGGCCGGAGAGTATAGGGGGAGCTGTCCTGGCTATCACAAAGACCTACTGCCTGCCAGCTAGTGCTAGACCAGTGGTTCCCAACCAGGAGAACCAGGAGCCCTGGGGGTAATTGGCCTATCCACAGGGAAACTTGAGAAGACTCATGAGACCATAGGCCTACTGGTAAAATGCACGAGGGGGTACTTCAGGGATATTCCAGGCAGAGCAAAATTCAGATGGTGGTACAGTAACCAAAAAAGGTTGGGAACCACTGCGCTAGAGTGGTTCCCAAGTGGAATCAAATGCATTAGAGGTGGCAATATCCAACGCTGAATTTCTCATGCACGTATCATCTAATTACTTACATACACATTCTGAATATTAGCTACCTATTAAAAACCGATACCAGTAGGCCTTTAGCAGTCTGAGTTGTCCTTTAGATTAGAATGCGATTGAATTTTGCTCAACAGTGAAACCCAGGAAACTCAGTAGGAACTGAAGACCTGGTGAGAGTGGGACTGTTGCTCAATACATGTGGGGGGTAATCAATTGAATCAACAACGAGAATGATATCAGCCTTCTCTAAGGAGGAGTTGTCACTACTTTTAACCTCTTCCCCTTTGTGAAACAAATACCTCACCACCAGGGGTCACTACAGCCTCTCGCTCTCAATTCGCTTTATCGGCATGACGTAAATATGTACATATTGCCAAAACTTACTTTGGAGATTTACAATATTAACATATTTAAAATAAGAAATATTCTCTCTCCAACTCCCTCCCATTGTGAACAGTTCAATAGGCGCCACAATCACTGCCACCCTGCTGACTGAGAGACTGCCGAGCCAGACAGCCAGTCCAAACAATAGCCTAGTGACCATATGGTCACTCTCAGCTGAACACATGCAAACTGGAGGAGCGTTCCACGTGTACAGCAGCTTGTTGAAGGACAGTCCATCTACAGTTCACACACGTGACATCAGATGGAGGACAGGCTCCATACAGAGAGTCCTTCCGAGCTATAAACTAAAGTAAATAGGCCGATATCATGATGACATCATTACAAGGCAGTTGGAGGGACTTCTACAAGCAAGATGGAAGGAGGTCTGAGGGCAGCGTATCAAAAGAGACGTTCTGGTCAAACAGACTGGCGTTTAACATTGTATTGCAGGATTTCAAAGCTTCACTGCCATTATCCTACAGTATGTTCAAAGCAGGTACGTTCAGTTGTGGTTCTCAGACAGACGTCATCTTCCTAAGGTTATGGTTACATGGTTTCCTGCAGCAGAGTTCCGATCATTCCTGCAAGGCAGTAAATCTGCCAGGATGATCTGTATAGGGTGTGGGTCTGAGGTAAGGCCAAACAAAGGGTTCCTCTGGCATTGATAAACATCTAGTTGTTCAGCACCAATGGAGCCAAGACCAGGCCATTCCAGTAGTAGTAACCAAAACCTCAAACATTTCAAAAGACAAGTTTGAGGATCATGCATTTAAGGCTGCAGCAATAACTAGGCTACATCAACAGAAACTAGGCTTACTCAACATAATGTCTCAGTTGAAGTAGAGAATCTTCAAGGACAGATGAGGAGAATCTCTCTGAACAAAGAGTCAAACGGAATTCTACGACGCAGCCACAGCAACAGTGATATTACATTTTGACGCACCATCAATGACCTATGAAATTGCCATGGCAACCACATTTGAGCAAAGTTAAAGCTGTACAATACGACAATTACCTCAGGGAAGGGAGAAAGAAGCAGAGTCAATCATTATAGACATAAGACAAGTTAAACTACTTCATAACAAACCTGGAGAAAGACATTCAATCATCCCCTGCATAAAATCTATAGACAAAGTGTTTAAAGTGTTCCACAGAGATGCTGTGTTGATTCCAATGCTTCCCACAGTTGTGTCAAGTTGGCTGGACACAAACCGTTCTTGACACAAACCGGTGCGCCCGGCACCAAGTACCATACCCCGTTCTAACGCACTTAAATCTTTTGTTCTGCCCATTCACCTTCAATGGCACACCTACACAATCCACGTCTCAATTGTCTCCAGGCTTCTGTCGCCTCTTTAACCTGTTCTTTAACCTGTCGCCTCCCCTTCGTCTACACTGATTGAAGTGGATTTTACAAGTGACATCAATAAGGGCTCATAGCTTTCACCTGGTCAGCCTATGGAAAGTAAAGGTGTTCTTTATATTTTGTACACTCAGTGTATATTGCGAAGACTAAGCTGATCTAGCCCTCCTACGCTGTCTAGACGTCGTGTGAAAAAAACAGACTTCAACGAGCCACCCTACCAGTAAGATACATAATATCAAATGTTCACCCCCCACCCCCATAAAACCAAGCTCAGATCTTTCCTTTTTTAAAAGCAGGTCTGTATAGGCTTAACTCTTCATGCCTGTGACATAACATCCCCAGTCCTTTACACAGGAGCATCTGATGTCAGTGGGGATTAAATCAAATGTCACGTTGACAAGGGAAACACCTCCTGTTAAAATGGGAGCCAGTCCACTCCTCTTCACCCTGCGTCCAATGAGTGGATGGGATTGGCCATTTCCTGAACTGCTGCTAGCTAGGACAATCTCTTCCTCTCATACTCTGAAGGATGGAACGGTGAGCTGGAGCTATGGGTCTGTGTTCAGGGCAAACAAAGCACATCTCCCTCTGGGGACTGGTAAACTGTGGTGGAAACGGAGAACAGGAAACACAGGCAGAGATGAAATACAACACAACAGAGTGTTGTTGTTTCTCTCACTGTAAGGTCAGTGATTCAGGACTGCCAAAGCAGCCAGACAAACATGACTTAAGTGCTTTATGTTCAGGTGTTCAAAAAGACAACGCCAGAAATGACATATCTGAGTTCCATCTCCCTGTCATCCACCAGCACAGTGTGTTTACAGCAGGCTGAAGACAAACCAGAGAGATGTTATCGCACACTCAATGTCAAGCCTAAAAACGGATTTACATGAAAGGCAGTTCTGCTTCCAAGGCTCTTGCCTGGGATTTCCATCATCTTTAATTATGCAAGCAGCAACAGCTCCTTTGATCTCGACAACCTCAAGTTTCGCAGCCAAAACGTAACAGAGTGACAGAGGATGGGCATGTGACTGCGAGGACTCCCTCAAATCATGAGCTTTGTGCAAGACTTCAGTAAAAAAAAAATTGCTGAGATTCTCTCAAGTTTCATGACAGTTGGACCATAAACTTACATTGCCTGTCATTTACGTGGCATTAAACTTCATTTGATATACCCCATGCGACATTTTTACTCATCGCTCTAATCCCACTTTCCCCATGCGCTCACCACACACACACACGTGACGACACACAGGGAGAGAGTAATTATCATGCAGCCCACATGCTCATCAGGTCTCCATGCTTTTGTGAGCCGCTCTGCAGTGATTTCAGCTGAATCCAACAACATGGCTCTGAACTGATCCAACTCAGGGGGCGTGAAAGCAGGATTCAGCCCAGTGTTAAAATGGATGTGACAAAAACAGGAAGATTCCACAATTGACTCAGCAAAAAGCTCACGCTTGGATTTGACAAGCTCTCCCAAATAAATTAACTCTTTATTGGGGATATGGAAGCTTTTGTGGGTCTCTCTCTTGGGCGTCCTCCATTTGTAAGACATTACTCAGTTTTCAGTACGCGTGGGAGTTCTTTGCTCTCCTCTCATGTTGTTCTTCCCTTTCACATGACTCCTCTGAGACTGCATGCATATACAAGTATCTGGCCTAACAGTCAAATCCCAGAGGATTACTTACATAGTATCATTATACATTTTTTATTTGTTTATCCAACCTTTATTTAACTAGGCAAGTCAGTTAAGAACAAATGATCATTTACAATGATGGCCTCTCATCTATACATGAGAGAATAGGCTTTGTTTCCAGGCAGATACAGAGTGGATTTTATTTTAGGCTGTGTTTTCACACCTCCACAATGCTGAACATAAACTGCAGAAAGCAGATGGTTGGATTCTTAAAAGGTGTCCTTGAACGCAGTGCAATACAGAAAACGGACTTATTGCATTTATTTGGGTGGATCCATGAAGAGCAGAGGCCTCTTTTTCCATGTGGTCAACAGGTGAACAGGAAAACATTGAAAAAGATCATGAGCAGAAGATATCGGCCATTTTTAATGTCGGTCTGTCTGTCCGTCCTTCTCCTGTCACTTGCCATCAGGCCATTTTGCTCTGCGTTTGTGGCTGCTTTCCTAATTCCGCTTTGATCATCTATGTATGAGCTACAGACAGTGACTGTCTACAGTTTGCTGTCTGTGTGTCTATTTGTCCGTCCCTAGATGAGCAGAACGACTTCCATTTCAGCGCCTTGAGACTCCTGGCTGGGCCTCTGTGTAGACAATGATGCCATGATCTGAGAAGTACTAAACAAATAGAGGAAACAGACTCAACTGTTTACTTGTGTGGGTGGCCTGGGGGCTGAACCCACAACACAAAGCTCATGTTTTCTAAATTACAGCTGAAGAAGCCGTTTCCTCATCCTCCCATATCTTTATTAGCAGATTATTAAAACACACAAAGTGCCTGACAGTTAAGATTCTCTGTTACAAAACCACCCACTACTTTGGTAACTGTTTATCATTAATGGCAGACCGGATTTGTTTTCTCCCCCTCCAAAAAGGCTTCCATGCACACAGACTAGGGATGGGCATTTGAAATATTTACACTTTTCAAATAATACAATATATATATATCTTTTTTTTTTTTTTTTAACATTTTTATTATTATTTATTTTTTAAAATCGGATATCCGGATAGTCGAAAAACGTGTTTTATTGTGAAACTTTTGTAAAACTCTGTTTGCTGCTGTAGCAGGGGGAAGGGCAGGGGTCAGTGTGTGTGAGACCGCACTCCCCTTCCTTGTCTACAAGTACAACAACTCCTAGCCCAGAGTGGAACTCAGGTCTAAGCTTATAACGTATACCCACCTTGAGAGTTATGTCCCACCCCGCTGTTGGCTTTTCATTTGAAGGGGTGGTGGTGGCATCAAACTATTTGATTGAACACTTTCTTGGGCACTGTTCGGCCATGCACACGGCAGCCTTTGCATCAGAACCATCTACCGATTACGGATACAGTCCAACGTGAGACACGTGCTGCTATAACAGGTACAGTCATTGGCAGAGTAGTAATCTCTCACGCTTCTCCTATGTAATGCCCTACAACGGAACAGTAACTGTATATGTGACGGCGAGCTTCAGATGAAACAGTCTAACTTCCCTCATTTCTATTCCTTTATGATTAGAAATGTCCCCACTCACCTGCTAGGCTACATACAGTACGGAGCCTCTGACTGTAGTGCCGCTTTGATTGCCTCACAATAAACCAAATCAAACTGTGTCACACGCGCCGAATACAACAAGTGTAGACTTAACCGTGAAATGCTTACTTACAAGCCCTTAACCAACAGTACAGAAAATATTTACCAAGTAAAATAAAAAGTAACACAATAAGAATAACAAGGCTGTATACACCGGTACCGAGTCAGTGTGCGGGGGTACAGGCTAGTTGAGGTAATCTGTACATGTAGGTGGGGGCGAAGTGACTATGCATAGGTAACAAACAGACAGCGACTAGCAGTGTACAAGAGGGGGGGGGGGGGGGGGGGGGGGGGTGTCAATGTAAATAGTCTGGTGGCGATTTTAAGAATTGATCAGCAGTCTTATGGCTTGGGGTAGAAGCTGTTGAAGAGCCTTTTGGTCCTAGACTTGACGCTCCGGTACCGCTTGCCATGCGGTAGCAGAGAAAACAGTCTATAACTTGGGTGACTGGAGTCTCTGACAATTTTATGGGCACCACCTATTATATAGGTCCTGGATGGCAGGAAGCTTGGTCCCAGTGATGTAGTGGGCCGTTCGTACTTCCCTCTGTTGTGCCATACGGTCAGATGCCGAGCAGTTGCCATACCAGGCGGTGATGCAACCGGTCAAGATGCTCTCAATGGTGCAGCTGTAGAACCATTTGAGGATCTGGGGACCCATGCCAAATCTTTTCAGTCTCCTGAGGGGGAAAAGGTTTTGTCGTGCCCTCTTCACAACTGTCTTGGTATGTTTGGACAATGATAGTTCGTTGGTGATGTGGACACCAAGCAAACTTAATGGTGTTGGAGTCGTGTTTGTCCACGCAGTCGTGGGTGAACAGGAAATACAGGAGGGGACTAAGTACACACTCCTGAGGGGCCCCAGTGTTAAGGATCAGCGTGGCAGACGTCTTGTGGCCTACTCTTACCACCTGGGGGTGGCCCGTTAGGAAGTACAGGATCCAGTTGCAGAGGGAGGTGTTTAGTTCCAGAGTCATTAGCTTAGTGATGAGCTTCGTGGGCACTATGGTGTTGAACTCTGAGCTGTAGTCAATGAACAGCATTCTCACATAGGTGTTTTGTCATCTGTGGATCTGTTGGGGCGGTAGGCAAATTGGAGTGGGTCTAGGGTGTCTGGGAGGATGTTGTTGATGTGAGCCATGACCAGCCTTTCAAAGCACTTCATGGCTACAGAAGTGAGTGTCATGGGGCGGTAGTCATTTAGGCAGGATACCTTTGCTTCCTTGCGGAACAGAGACTATGGTCGTTTGCTTGAAACATGTAGGTATTAGACTCAGTCAGGGAGAAGTTGAAAATGTCAGTGACACTTGACAGTTGATCCGCGCATGCTTTGAGTACATGTCGTGGTAATCAGTCTGGCCCAGCGGCTTTGTGAATTTTGACCTTTTTAAAAGGTTTTGTTCACATCGCCTACCGATTTACACGCGTGAAATGTGTGAAGGCTACCAGTGTGTCTTTTTTTAAAAATGGGGTGCACATCATAAAAACTATTTTAAAAAGTTTGTTGTTTTATTAAATGAAGAATGTCAAATGTCATGGTATTTACTTGTATGTAGTAATGTCACATCATGGATCATTTTAGTTAATTCAGACAACGCCTATTCAATGTTAAAATAGGCCGACACATTTTTGCAGCAGAAAAATGTACACTCGCAAATAATCAAATACTAACGTCCGTTTGATTAACCGGGCCCATCCCTAGCACAGACCACATGAATTACACAACAGCATTAAGCACATAAAGCACAGTCTTGCTCAATTCATGATAACTCCGCTGCTTATTATGGGTTGTGCTTCTTCCCAATGGGGAGAGACCCTCTCATAGCCTGTGAAAGGAGGGTAGGGCGAAGAGAGTTTGATGAATCTCTTCTCCCTACAAGCATAGATGGGACTCGATAAGACTCCCACGGCCGGGAAGAAATATTTTCAGCTGCCTGGGCTTGCAGAGACTTGCATCATGTGGATGGATTCGTTCTCAAAGAAGGGCCAGTGCCAGAGAGGCGGGCAGAGAGACTCCAGAAGCTCACTGTTAAGGCAGCGGGCAGATGGTCATTACTCACTGGGGGTTCAGGGAGGACAGATATCCATCATTCAGATTCAGCCAGAGATGCAATTACAGTTCAGGGAGCGGTACCATCCTCCATCTGGGTCACAGCGCCTTGAAACAGAAGGCTGGGAAGTGCGTATCCACAGACGGATGGAGGGAGACTGAGGTGAAAAGACCAAAAACCTTTCATCAGTCATAAATACTGGGCTGTGCCCCAGACACTACAGAGTGGCCATTCTGGCCAATAGCTTTGTCTTAACTTCTTGACGCTAGGGGTCAGATTTTTTATT
Organism: Salvelinus fontinalis; assembly: GCF_029448725.1. Classification (NCBI taxonomy): domain Eukaryota; kingdom Metazoa; phylum Chordata; class Actinopteri; order Salmoniformes; family Salmonidae; genus Salvelinus; species Salvelinus fontinalis. The sequence continues at coordinate 85,734,126 of NC_074666.1, forward strand.
TTATTTTTTAAAATAACGTTCCCAAGGTAAACGGACTATTTCTCAGATCCAGATAGTAGAATATGCATATAATTTACAGATTAGGATAGAAAACAATCCAAAGTTTCCAAAACTGTCAAAATATTGTCTGTGAGTATAACAAAACTGATTTTTCAGGCGAAAACCTGAGGAAATCTAAACCGGAAATGATTTTTTATTTTATTTTAAATTTTTAATCTGTGTTTCATTTCCCATCTTTCTTCCATTTAAAGGGGTATCAACCAGATTCCTTTTCCAATGGCTTCCTCAGGCTGTGACCAGGCTTTAGACATAGTTTCAGGCTTTTATTTGGGAAAAAATGAGCGAGATTTTTCAAAACTAGTCAGGTGTCCTTTGATTAGTTCCTGCGTGCGAGAGGGGTAGCTCTCCACTTTCTTTCTCTCTTTTATTGAATAGGTTACGGTCCGGATGAAATATTATCGATTATGTATGTTAAAAACAACCTGAGGATTGATTATAAAAAACATTTGACATGTTTCTACGAACATTACGGGTACTTTTTGGAATTTTCGTTGAACGGAACGAGGCTGTGGTTTTCTGAACATAAAGCGCAACCCAAATGGCGTTTTTTTGTTCTAAAAGTAATATTTATCAAACAAAAAGAACATTTATTGTGTAACTGGGAGTCTCGTGAGTGCAAACATCCGAAGATTATCAAAGGTAAGCGATTAATTTTACTGCTTTTCTGACTTTTGTGACCATGTTAATTTGGGGCTAGCTGTTCTAGCATTGATTGATACACTCACAAAAGCTTGGATTGCTTTCGCTGTAAAGCATATTTTCAAAATCTGACACGATAGGTGGATTAACAACAAGCTAAACTGTGTTTTGGTATATTTCAATTGTGATTGCATGATTATAAATATTTTTAGTAATATATTTGGTGCCCTGCAATTCAGCGGTTGTTTAGGAAAATGATCCCGCTAAAGGGATCCGTAGCGTCAAGAAGTTTTAAGAGATCACTCACAAAGGGGCTGCATAATCGAAAAGGAAGGTTTTTCTAGGAATTCTAGGTCCATTATTTTGACAGACAGCACTGTTCATTCACTTATCTGTCACTGACACTCAGAACATGACCCTTTGTGAGACCCAGGGATTCCAAAGCTTGTCTGTGTGATTGTGGTGGACTAGCCTGTCGTTATTCCAGACAGCCGTGTAAATCATTGGTTGGGAGGGACTCCGGAAGGAAGGATTTAGAAACGTAACAGTTTGGTCTGGTTTCCCACTGTACTAGACACAGAGCTACTCTTTGATAGTGAAAGGGTATATCGTCCTTAGCATTTACCCCAACGTGATACTTTGCCATCCCATTGAAGTATACAGTACAAAAATATAAAACGCAACATGCAACATTTCAAAGATTTTACTGAGTTACAGTTCATAGAAGGAAATCGGTCAATTGAAATAAATAAATAATCTATAGATTTCACATGACTGGGCAGGGGCGCAGTCATGGGAGCCATGCTCAGCCAATCAGAATGAGTTTCCCCCCACAAAATGGCTTAATTACAGACATAAATACACCTCAGCACGGTACTGATAAATTCTATAAAACGTTGTTGGAGGAGGCTTATGGTAGAGAAATTAACATTCAATTCTCTGGCAACAGCTCCGTTGGACATTCCTGCAGTCAGCATGCCAATTGCATGCTCCCTAAAAACTTGAGACATCTGTGGCATTGTGTTGTGTGACGAAACTGCATGTTTTAGAGTGGCCTTTTATTGTCTCCAGCACAAGGTGCACCTGTGTAATGATCATGCTGTTTAATCAGCTTCTTGAAATGGCAAAGGAGAAATGCTCACTAACAGGGATGTACACAAATTTGTGCACAATATTTGAGAGAAATAATATTTTTGTGTGTATGGAAAATGTCTGGGATCTTGTATTTCTTTACACGTTGCGTTTACATTTTGTCCAGTATAGTAGACCATCTAGTGTGATTAGCTCCGCAAGATTGACACTTTTGCAGAATTCTTGGGGTAGCCTAATTCCTGAAAATACACCACAATATTATTGTCATTCAAAGGGTTCTAACGCTAAACCACCAGAGTCCTTGAGTATCCCTCTGCCTGGTCTGAGCCAAACCCCTGCCTGCTCTGAGCCAGCCCCTCTGGGTCTTCTTCTGTGTCCTGAGGTGGCTTCTGAGAGAATGTTGCCATGGAAACTACGGTGGGGGCTCATTTGTCACATGATTTCAGTTTGAATGTGGGAAATCCTTTGTTTTGCTAACTTTTTCGTTATTTTCCAGTACATTGCTGGAGGACTACCTGCAGAGACGAGGCCTCACGGTTATCCCGTCTATCCCAGAGAATAGGGACGTTGGCATGGTGTTTGGTAAGGAACCAACGTTTCAGACAGAGACGCTGAAAACTGGCATGATTCTACGGCAATTTTGACTGCAGTGCAGCGCAGGAACTTGCATTCACCAATGATGTAAACTAAAGCCTAAATATGGCTGGCCATTAAAACAGGATGTGGTTCAGCCTAGAGCTGTTCAACAGCTGACTTACCTAGTTAAATAAAAGGTTAAATAAAATAAACAAAAATAACAGCCGAGACCCATCACATCACCCAAAAAATGGTTTCTGTGTAATACTCTTCACTGTTCATAATCATACAGAAGATTACATTGCACAACAATGCCTCTCCAACTTCCTCGCTCCACTTATTCAGTGTTCTGTGGCATCAACTTACTCTCTAAATAGAATCAATATGTCCTCATCTTCATAATAGCGTCTCTCAGTCAGACAACAACCACTTCATCAGCTTTAAACAAATCAATACTACTCCCACTATAATTAATACACATATGTCAATCCAGAAAGTCAGAAGAAACTCATTGAGAATCCCAGAAAGGCCTGGCTTTTTAGGCCTAGTTAGACTAAACAAATGTGATTTATTGCAGCTTTGTATGTTGTATATATATATACTGCTCAAAAAAATAAAGGGAACACTTAAACAACACAATGTAACTCCAAGTCAATCACACTTCTGTGAAATCAAACTGTCCACTTAGGAAGCAACACTGATTGACAATAAATTTCACATGCTGTTGTGCAAATGGAATAGACAAAAGGTGGAAATTATAGGCAATTAGCAAGACACCCCCAAAAAAGGAGTGATTCTGCAGGTGGTGATCACAGACCACTTCTCAGTTCCTATGCTTCCTGGTTGATGTTTTGGTCACTTTTGAATGCTGGCGGTGCTCTCACTCTAGTGGTAGCATGAGACGGAGTCTACAACCCACACAAGTGGCTCAGGTAGTGCAGTTCATCCAGGATGGCACATCAATGCGAGCTGTGGCAAAAAGGTTTGCTGTGTCTGTCAGCGTAGTGTCCAGAGCATGGAGGCGCTACCAGGAGACAGGCCAATACATCAGGAGACGTGGAGGAGGCCGTAGGAGGGCAACAACCCAGCAGCAGGACCGCTACCTCCGCCTTTGTGCAAGGAGGTGCACTGCCAGCGCCCTGCAAAATGACCTCCAGCAGGCCACACTACGCTGACAGACACAGCAAACCTTTTTGCCACAGCTCGCATTGATGTGCCATCCTAGATGAACTGCACTACCTGAGCCACTTGTGTGGGTTGTAGACTCCGTCTCATGCTACCACTAGAGTGAGAGCACAGAACGCGTCTCCTTCCTGAGCGGTGTGACGGCTGCGTGGTCCCATGGTGTTTAGACTTGCGTACTATTGTTTGTACAGATTAACGTGGTACCTTCAGGCATTTGGAAATTGCTCCCAAGGATTAACCAGACTTGTGGAGGTCTACAATTTGTTTTCTGAAGTCTTGGCTGATTTCTTTGGATTTTCCCATGATGTCAAGCAAAGAGGGTCTGAGTTTGAAGGTAGGCCTTGAAATACATCCACAGGTACACCTCTAATTGACTCAAATGATGTCAATTAGCCTATCAGAAGCGTCTAAAGGCATGACATCATTTTCTGGTATTTTCTAAGCTGTTTAAAGGCACAGTCAACTTAGTGTATGTAAACTTCTGACCCACTGGAATTGTGATAGATTATTTCACTTATAATTCACTCTGTCTGTAAAAAATTGTTTGAAAAATTACTTGTGCCATACACAAAGTAGATGTCCTAACCGACATGCCAAAACTATAGTTTGTTAACAAGAAAGGGAAGCTAATTAACCTAGATACAAAAAAGTAGCAGTGATTGAGGATTATTTAATTTGAGGCGGACTGCAGAAAGTATCGAGTAGAAGGATTTGTGGTGTCAAGCCTTTTAACCCTGTGCACCTCTCATTCTCTGCTTGAGCAGATGCTAGATTGTTTAAAAAATGCGAACACCAGACGAGGAAGGGGTTAACACCAAGCAGCAAGCGCCCAAGTAGCCTACCCTCCAATTGAGAGCTCCAATGAAGTAAGCAGAAGATTAGTTCTAAAAATACCACCATCTCACCAGAGTAGTTAGACACTAAACCAGCAGCTTTCAGATGCTACAATCTACCACAAACGTAAACACCACATCCCTTCCACTGCAGAGAAAGTGTTTGCCTACACAAAAACAGAATAATTTCTCAACGGGATTAAGTTTGCAGGTCAAAGTTTAGAAGAATTGTGGGGGTCCTGTCTGTCACCCCCAGACTACAGCATGCAACCCATGGTTTGTGAAGTCCAACGTCAAATGAAGACCTGCTCTTGTATCCTCAGTTCAGAAGGGGAGAGGTGTAAACAACAATAAAAGCGGCATCTGACAGTGTGTGTGTCAAATACCTCCTGTGTCCATTATGAGTTCGGAGACAGGTCACAGTTCTGCTCTCAGAGCACAGCCTCCAGCAGAGTAAACCATCCATCAATTCTAGGGGTGTAGCAGTTCACCAAACCCACGGTTCGGTATGTATTGCGGTTTTGGAGTCACGTTTCAGTTTGGTTTCGGTACAGCGGGGAAATTAAATGCTATTCACAATGTTCTTACATTTACATTACATTTAAGTCATTTAGCAGACGCTCTTATCCAGAGCGACTTACAAATTGGTGCATTCACCTTATGATATCCAGTGGAACAACCACTTTACAATAGAGCATCTAAATCTTTTAAGGGGGGGGGGGGGGTTAGAAGGATTACTTTATCTTATCCTAGGTATTCCTTAAAGAGGTGGGGTTTCAGGTGTCTCCGGAAGGTGGTGATTGACTCCGCTTGACTTCTTGGCATTGTCTGTTCTGACAGAATTGTTATGTTGGGCCTCTCAAGTTTCCACTCTGATGCTGCGTTTCGAACTATGTGAGAGGTGGGAAGTTACCAGTTGGAGGGCCATTCAAGTGGATTATTCCCAGTCCTATATATAAAATGTACCCTTCCCTCTTAGTTATGAACGCACCGTGATAGTTGCTGGAGCACGTTTACGAGGGGCTGAAACCCCCCATTCTCAACCACCGTCAATGGTCGCAGCTATAAACCGAAGACTGGCAGTCTGTTTCTTTTTTTACAATCGCTATTGTCATTTCTTTGGCCAGGTCAGAATCAGCTGCCAAAGAATGCTTGAATGCAGAGGGGAGACGATGTTGTTATTTCTTAGCGTTTCTGTCTTGTTCCGGCATACTGGGGTGTCAACATGAGGTGTTGGCAGCTGCATAGGCTATTCTCCTTGAGCGGAACGACATACTGTTAAGCATTTATCCACAACTCTCTGTCCATCGGCGCTGTAATCTACTGGGAAGCCAAAATGTTCCCAAGCTGGAGATTTAAATGATGAATGAAGATCCTCCAATTCTGGTTAATCAACCCCACCACTCGCCATCATACAAAAATAATAAACTTCTGCACCTCACAAAAGTACAGTTTGATATGCGCCAATTAAAATTAAAATGTTGATCAAAAAGTACGCAAAGGCTCTAGCTGTTTAAACGGAATAGCCTGAAATGTACTCAAGAGACATAGGACTAGTGTTTGGACTGTAAATATCTTTCATGTATTCATTCGGGTTCACAGTATGGACCGAACCGAGGTCCCTGTACCGAATGGTTCGGTACGAATACATGTACCGTTAAACCCCTAATAAATTCCCTCCGGCAGACTAGGCATGAGGTCTTAAAGCCAGTCACGTATGACACCGTGGGTGGTGTTCACTCATCTCAGAGGAAGACTGCTGGCAATGTGTTAGATAACAAAGGTATCAAGGAGGAGATTAAAAAGGCACAAACTGCTCCATCATGCATGAAATACGCTTATGTCTGTGCACTACAGGGCCAATCAAGGTGGTTAAAGGGTGATGGTGAACATGGCTAATCAGAGGAGGTTAAGGGGTGATGGCTAACATTGCTAATCCTTGCATTGTCGTCTGCAGTCCCAGGCTTTACATGTTGAAATTAGAGATGGCCCACCTCATTACAGCTAGGCCTGTATTTTGGGTAGTGAACCAATGGTCTGTTGAGTGATCAGAGCCTTACGTCTTTCCACGTGGGACTCACCTGCAGACGAGCGTGGCGATGATGACACACCAGGCGGTGCAGCAGCAGTCGGCGTTGGGCTGCTCCTCGCTCTTCTTCCGCCGGCAGCACAGCCAGAAGGAGTAGAAGAGCAGGAAGAGGAGGTCCAGGGCCAGGCAGGCTAGAGCCACGCCTCCCAGCAGCAGGATGGACTGAGGGGGGGAACAAGAGGACGATGAGACGTCATCTCACACACATAATGAATAATCGCAACGGAAAGTTTTGCGGTTATTACACACACACACACACAACTGCTGGGGAAAGCTTTCAGAGAGACTATGTAGGATGTAGAGGTACAGGAGCCAAGCATCCAGGATCCATTTTGTGGTCCTAGAACAATATTGTCTAATTTAGACAAATGTTTTTTTTTTTTTACTGCATAGCTGTTGCCCGTTGGAATGATATTTGGGGAAAGGGGGATACCTAGTCAGTTGCACAACAATGCATTCAACCGAAATGTGTCCTCCGCATTTAATGCAACCCTTCTGAATCAGAGAGGTGTGTGTGGGGAGGGCTGCCTTAATCGACGTCCATGTCATCAGAGACCGGGGAGCAGCTGTCGTTGGGGGTTAACTGCCTTGCTCAAGGGCAGAACAATGCCGGCTCGGGGCTTCAAACCAGCAACCTTTTGGTTACTGGCCCAACGCTCTAACCGCTAGGCTATCCTGCACATCCAGTCTGCAAGGAATGAGAAGCTATTGAATCAGATATACACTCTGACCACCCAGAGGAGTCACATGGCAATGAGATGGTCCCTCTGATTATTAGCTATGCCCTTTGGCTCGTTAGAGCTCATTTACACCAGATCAGTTAATTAAGGATTATCGTCATAACTTTGAGAATAACGTAGAAGGCAGAGGAGGAAAAACCTCAAGCCTCATTAAAACCCCCCATCATGAACAAGCACAAAGACACCACCATGAGACACATACTCTGACAAAGCCTACTGAAACACATAGAAACCATATAATCTTAGTCTCTAACGTCATCACACATGAATAATCTGTGTGTTTCCCTGGCCTCATTTTGAGGTTTCACTTAAAGCCAGTTCTCATAATACAGGGGAAGGCCACAATTATTTCAAATCAAGCACAAATTTCAAACAGGATATATCCATTACGATGAATCATAAAAACTGAAGATACCGTAAAGCATATTATGCTCCAAATCTGTCTGCTGTACAGTACCTTCAGTCTTATGATTCATCGTAATGGATATATCCTGTATGAAATGTGGGCTTGACTTGATATCAAATAACTTGATTTTTGTGGACCCAGTGAACTCCTGTTTCCATGTGAGCACTTAAAAATGACTGGAATCTTTGGACGCTCACAAGCTGCCATCTTTCCCTTTCAATGTGTGCAAAGTATTTCTCACCTACTCTGTGTGGGCATACAGAACGGGGTGCTGGAGAGAGCATTGTGTTGGCTCAGGCCAGACCAGAGAGCTTGTGACTTTATAGGAAGTGGGGTAAAGAGATTCAGGGTCCGTGTGAGGCGACACTTCTCCAGCAGAGGGAAAAGAGAAGATTGACTGTCACTACACTCCAGACAAAGTCTTGAGTGACCAGGGCCCTGGGGTGACTGAGGGGAAGGCCACTGTCGTTTGGGCTTAGCACCGCTCACTCGCTCTTTACTGCTGTCAGATGTACATTTGCAGTGATTTGCCCATTGCAATACTGTATATGATTAAAATGCCCAGATAGCAGTGGTAATTATTTGCCTTCACTACCTCATGGATATGAGGTTGAGAACAAACGTGCATAGGAAATGGTCTTTTAGATTATTGTTCTTCTCCACCTTTTCCTGGTGTTGTAACGCCTTAAATGAGAATGAATCCAGTATTACCGCCCGTTCCCTCAACAACAGCTGCTCTGAGCTCCTTTGAGATAGGAAATTATTTCCAAAATGCAAGACAGCCCAGCTCTTTTGTGCAAATGCTAAATAAGGATCTAATTTTAGGCGCTGCCTGGGCTTCAGTCTTCTGTTCATGCGTGCGGACAGTGAAAAGCGAATAAAAAAAACAAAGCATTCTCCCTAAAATGGAACCGTAGATAAAGGGAAATGAAGGTTCTCGAAGTAAATCCATTAAGACTTCTTGACTTTAATGATATTTAGATGCATTTACTTAGAGCGCCCATCGCAGGCAAAAATGCATTAATTCTTGCACAGGAAAAACAAAATAGACTTTATTCTGCCAACTGTATGCCAAGTAAAGGTTGTTTAGAAAACAAATAATTCACAGTCCTTGAATGAAAAAGGATATGCAGAAGTTGGTAACTATCTATTTTTATAAACTGGGTGGTTTGAGCCCTGAATGCTGATTGGCTGACAGCTCCGCGTTGTGTCGTGCGTTTAGAATATATTGGCCATACCCCCCCCGTGCCTTGTTGCTTAAATTAACACATTATTTTGGATGGTGTTAAATGAGTGTCTGGTAACTGTTTATTATCTATCCAGCTGCCTAGTCACTTTACCCATACGTATATGTACATATCTACCTTAATTACATCGTACCCCCTACACATTCATCCCGTGTATACGGCCAAGTTTTTCTATAATGTTTATTTTTTCTTTCTCTGCATTGTTGGCAAGGACCTGTATGTAAGCATTTCACTTTTGTGAACGAAGCATGTGACAAATAAAGTTAGATTTGTACATTGTAACCAACTGGGCAGAGTTTTATAAAGCATGAATCAATCATTAAGACATGATTTGGAGTGTGCTCTATTGGCAAATGAATCCAACACATAGCCTCATTCCAGAACAGGCAAAAGAGAACAAGGGTCTGTGTGGAAACTGCCAACTGGTTTAAAAGGAAGGCAAACGTGAACAGGAAACAGAAAGCTGCAACTGAGCAGGAATGCAGCGAAAACAAGCCAATCTGGAAGCATGGCCCGTATCAATTAAGATATGACTGCTCCCCTGATTTAGCCTAATGTCGAAAGAATAGCAAGTTTGTCTTCTCTATTGGCAGTGTAGCCTTCTCAACTTGGGAGTGTAAATTCATATCAGCAAGACAATTTATGTAGGTGTAGTACACTACTCACCTACAGGTAACGTGGATCAAAACGATAAGAAAGTGGGTTCAATACTGACGTAAAGTCCTGGCTAGGCTGCAAGGTAGATGTCATATGGTCTGGGATCAGATCTTACGATATAGAGCGTTGACGTGAAAAGGCACCCATCTGCTGAACCTTGGAAGTCTTAGGGTGAATGTGAGTGAGATTTATTTTACTTTTACCATTTGTACATCGTTACAACACTGTATATATACACATAGTATGACATTTGTAATGTCTATTCTTTTGGAACTTCTGTGAGTGTAATGTTTACTGTTCATTTTAATTGTTTATTTCACTTTTGTATATTATCTACTTGCTATGGCAATGTTAACATATGTTTCCCATGCCAATGAAGCCTCTTGAATTGAGAGAGAAAGAAAAGAGAGAGAAAGAGGTGAAGAGAGAGCGTAAGCAAACGAAAATGAGAGGTGTTTGAGTATTGAAAAGGCGTGTCAGTGAGTGAACGAGTGAACTAACAAACCGAATAGCTTAAGTGAACCAGCTTAGGCTAAATATGATCAAACAGAAACAGCATAACACCTATTATCAAATGCATCTCACGGCCTGATGACATGTTAAGTATTGTGCTAGAGAAACGGGTCTATTGCTGAGTACTGTAGATCCAGCACCAGTCCCATACCTCAGCCTGCAGCACATAGGGAGAGGGCAGGCACTTCCTATGTAGTTCACACAGGCCTCTCGCTCATGTTTGTATTCCTGTGGGGGAAATACAGGTTGGGAGTTCATTGTAATTACACAGATTTCGATCCAGACAGTTTCTCTTCCCCTAGTAGTCGCATATATTAAACAGGAAAATACCGGCACTCTGGTTCTCCAAACAGATGCATTTTTCAGTAAGATCAGCCTAATGGGCTGCCCCTGGGCTCTTGGTGAATAGAGGCCTCTCCATTGAAGCGCTTTATTGAGACGGTTTCCCCACCCTGGAGAAACAAAATCTGAACTCAAATTACAGTGTCTCACAGAGCTCCATCTCCTGGGCAGCCATCTTGTTACCTAGTGATATTATACCACTACTTCATGGATATACTGCGCAAACATTTTCAAATACTACATATGCTGAAATGCAAGTTGAGAAAATTCATACCATGGGTGGTTAAATAAATGGAAAACAGTCAATGTCACTGTCTGACTAAGTGAAGCTCAAATGGACTGGAGAGGAGCCGTACCATCCTGTGAACAGGATGCTGGCATTGTTTCAACCCCTTCTCATCTTCCCAGCTTCTGATCCAAGACGATGGGAATTCAATGCTGACTAATAATGACCTTCAATTTAAAAGTCATTCTCTACCTTTTAGTCATGATTTCTTTCATTTTCACTCCCCATTGTCAAGAAAAGGAAATGGTCCTCGTTTTATGTTGCGATTCAAGTTTCAGGGATGGGAGTTCCGTTTTTCACATACCGGTCGGTCAAGCGAGCAAATCATGGTCCATATGTGTTCAATTAAAGGGCACTTAAGTATGGCTTTGAATTAGACACATTGCCATGAAAGAATAGCAGACCCAAATCACAAGACAAGAAGGGAAGAGAGAAAGTAACACGTGCTGACTCAACTGTCCACTTTGTCCATTACAATCAGGTTTCACTTCCAGGTCAAATTCCCCACATCCAAAATGAACTGCTTGATGAACCTATGCAGACGGATGCAGTGACAAACAGCCCATTCATTTTTGGCTAATGTGCACAAACACTCCACCACACCAGGTACAAAAACATTGGTTCTCTCGTACATCTATCTCACTGTGCTATTGGCAGTGTGGATGTCAACATACTTGCCCTAACCAAAGTAGCCTACTTTAAAAAAAGCATTTCTGGCCAAGTATGGCCTAAATCTAAAGAATATATATTTCCCCACTCCTCAGGCTAGCCTGGGCTCTCCTCGTTCTCTGACCCAGGTAGGAGGCTGAAACCATGCTGGCCCTGTCTACTTTCCTCACCCCAGTCAGCCCACACCCAAACAAACCCAGCTCCAGTCCCACTCCCATCCATCACAATGGCAATAGACTGCCTCTCTTCTTCCACCTGCAAACCTTGGCTCTGGTCCACAATTTACAAAAGCTGCCTCTTGACAACCCCCCTCCATGTTTGCCTTCTGACGAGAAGGAATTTGTCAGACAGCCATTTTCACTCGTTTCTCACTATGGCCAAAACATTTTTAACTATAAAGCACCAATGAAGAAAGTGGATGACTAAGTCATCATTAAGACATCATTGGATATCAGAATGAAAGGTGTGATTACTGTATGTATGCCTCAGGACAAATGTTGCATATATGCAATTTGTAAGTCGCTCTGGATAAGAGCGTCTGCTAAATGACTTAAATGTAAATGTAAATATGCCTGGTAGGCCTATAGATCTCCTTTGTGGGCCAAATCAGAGGTTAAGGGGAGAATTGGCGTACTAGGCAACATAGGCCTGCACTCAATTTGTGGACACTTGAGGCAGGGGGTAAAACAAATTCTGGCTTTGGTCGTACCTTGTCGACAGACTGGCAATTCTCTCTCATTTTGAAATCCACTTAAACACTAAATTCTTAGCACTTGCCGTTAAAAAG